>NC_134486.1:224854688-225049688 GCF_040206685.1 Ascaphus truei | reverse complement strand
ATATATATATATATATATATATATATATATATATATATATATATATATATATATATATTACAGCAACAACCACTAAACCCCCTAACATACACATATATGCTCATCAATGATACTATAGGCCGGCGGGGGCCCTCGGGTGTTCCCCGCAGGCCTGCAGTACCAATTTAGTGCACCCAAAAAAAATTACAACAGATAAATACACCACCCTTAACAAATACAGTATAGTAATGTGCAAAATTACTATTATCCACATATGGATAATAGTGAATTTGCCATTTTAAAATATATAGAGAGCAATAAATAAAATAAATACATATAGTACTCACCCGTGTCCGGCTGACACGATGAAGGCCATCCTCATGTTCATCACCATCCATGCCCCATCCGATGCTGCAAAACATGACCAAGAATAAAAACAGCCAATGTAATGTCCCTTAACCCCTTAATCACCATAGCGGTTATTAACCGCTACAGCCATTAAGGGGTTAACCCACCCTCACCCACCACTCGGGATGCCTACATACCCTCCCCCACAAACCCCACACCCTGTGAGGCCTAACCACCCTCTCTCACCCAATACCAAGCTGGGAGGCCTACCCACATACCCTTTGGGCTAATACCCCCTTCCCCCACGCACAGTACCCACAATAAAAACAATACACTGCCCCACAATAAACATCATTATATTTATTAAATACATAACCCACCCCCTGTGCCCCCCCATAAATACATGATTTATTATTTTACATACAGGGTTAATACCCCAGTCCCCGGTAGGCCTGACGGGTCACCTCACAGACCTACAGTAGCACAGCACCATTTTTCAAACAGGGTCTGGAGGCCTGTTGGTGGTTCCCGCCAGGCGCCATGGTCCACCAGGTGGTCTCCGCGGGTCACCGTGGACATCAATGGGGTCTCCACGGTAGGCCCACGGATGTCTGGGGGGGCCCGGGTCAGACCCACAGGTGTCTGAGGGGCCTCGGGTGGTTCCCAGGGGGGTCTGGGGACCCACGGGTGGTCTCTATGGGTCTGCAGTGCCCCCACAGATGTGGGGCTACCGGTTCTTCCCCGCAGGTGTCCACCGTGGACCCGGCAGCATGGTACCCGTGAGAAGCCCGAGGATACCTCAGGTGGTCTCCAAAGGTCTCCCGCAGACCAAAAGGAACAAACCCTGTATGTTAAAAAAATAAACATGTCCTATACATTAAATACATCAATCCCCCCCCACCCCCCCCCCCCCCACAACACATACAGTACAATAATGTGCAAAATAACTATTATCCAGATAGGGATAATAGATTATCTGCCCATTATTAAACACATTAACTAGCATAATAAAATAAATAAAGTTCTACTGACCTCATCACTAAGAAGCCCCCTCGCCAGCAAAATCTGTGTCCTCCGTTGCTAACAAAATACATAGCCAATACATTGCAATTACATTCTGAGATCAATTAACCCCTTAATCACCTTATCGGATAATAACCGCAAAGGTAATTAAGGGGTTAAGCCACCCTGGCCCGATACCCACCCTTCACTCATTCATTTATACAGTGGCTTCATCATGCAACTATATATATATATATATATATATATATATATATATATATATATATATATATATATATATATATATATATATATATATACATACATATACACACATGATGAACCAATATACAAATAAATGTGTAAGGGTTAACAAAAACATGCTCTAATAAAAATACCACTTCTCCATTTCTGCCACAGTCAAATAAAATCCTATTTCCGAAACAAATCAAATCTCATATTCCAATCTAAAGCATCAAATGCCAATCAAAACATTGAATTTACATTGTATACATGATGCATACATTCTATGCACCATGTACACGCTGCAAATCAATGTTAACAATAAAATATTCCAAACAAAATACCATTAAATCCAAACAAGTATACTATTTAAACCAAGCAAGTCACCATAAATCAATTAGCATTCATTAATCACATCCCAAAACAATTTAAATAACATCCATAACAATTACACAATTAACTATTTCAATCGTTAAACAGAACAAGTTACCATAAGACAAAATATAAGTACCAAAAAGAATACAATATACAAAAGCAAGCCTCACCATGACCTAAAGTACACCATACAAGACCAAAAATTACATCTATCTAATCGAAAATACATTACACACACATTTATGCATAGCAGCATAGCCATATCATTTTAAATACTGCAAAACAAGCTTTTCAAACAAAATCATTTCTTACCCTGTATGTATATATCGATCTAGACATACATACATACATACATACATACATACATACAGTGGCAAGAAATGATCTTAAAAAAAAAAAAAAAACACATGTAAAAAAAAAAAAACATGTACAAGTTTAAAAAAATACATTTCTTTTGTTTACTTATCATTACTTGAACCACTCACCGTATCCCGTTGAACAGCTTACTCTCGAACCAATCCACGCACAGGAACCCATAAAATAATAAACCATAAAATAATAAACCATAAAATAATAAACCATAACAATCCAGGTGTCTTCTATTTGTAATCCATCTTCATCTGTATTCTTCTTTCTTGTATCTTCCACTCTCTTCCGGGGTCTTCTTCTCTTCTTCGGCCATGCCCTGGTCTTCTTTCTTCTGTTGGAGGTCCTTCCTCCTCGGCATCTGCCTTCAAAATGAGACGACATAGGCTTTTATAGGCATATGACGTCACATTGTCATCATATGGTTCCCGTAATTGTTATGGATGGTATTTAAATTGTTTTTGGATGTGATTAATGAATGCTAATTGATTTATGGTGACTTGCTTGGTTTAAATAGTATACATGTTTGGATTTAATAATATTTTGTTTGGAATTTTTTATTGTTAACATTGATTTGCAGCGTGTACATGGTGCATAGATTGTATGCATCATGTATACAATGTAAATTCAATGTTTTGATTGGCATTTGATGCTTTAGATTGGAAGATGAGATTTGATTTGTTTCGGAAATAGGATTTTATTTGACTGTGGCTGATATGGAGAAGTGGTATTTTATTAGAGCATGTTTTTGATAACCCTTACACATTTATTTGTATATTGGTTCATCATGTGTGTATATGTATATATATATATATAACAAATTGGAGTAGCGCCTTAGGAAGCTTGATAAGGATAAATCAGCTGTGTAAATCAGATAGAGTTAACAAGGCTATTGACCAAAGAATCCCCAAAAGGGCGAATTTGTGATAAAAACAACTGGAATCTATAGCAAAAATAAAAAACATGAAACATAAAAAATAAAATAAAAACCAGATGTCAGTTGAAAATCCAAAAAATGTACTTAGTCCACTGGAGTTTTGCTGCCTGAATATAAGGATCACCAAATCTCAAAGATATCTGCAGAAAACAAGAAGAAAAAACAAGCGCACTCCTAGTGTGATAAAGTATAAAACAGTATTTATGGGATTATGAAATATAAAAAGCGCACTCACAAACAGAGTAAAAATAATAGCATTTATGAGATGTACTCAATCGCCTTGAAGCTGTGAAGGGAATGTATCAGCCTGTCCCGTTGGTGCCACCTATGGTGTATCCGTTGGTTCAGCAAGGTGCACTGCACTGGAGCTCTAGTGCTTTATGATTGTCATGTATAATGTTGTCCAGCAATGAAACAGGGTTAAATTTGTGAAATTGGAAGTACCCACCCACCATCCGTACTGGCCAATCACAACAGTAAAGGTGATATAAAGGACACCCCTTTTGACCAATGAATTCTACCCCTGACGAAGTCCTTAGTGACGAAACGCGTAGGGATGTTTCCCAAAAAGGCGAGTTTGTGGCTGACATTACTACACGAACGGAGAGAGTACCTTGGAGCTGTTGCTATTTTGCTTGGGACTGCTGTCGCTTCCAGTTTTGTGGTTGCCTGCTGGTGAGCAGTGAGAGCTGTGAGAGGTGTATCTGGAGGGAGTCTCTGACCGTTGTGACGTACCCGCAGATGAAAGCTGCAAAAGTGTCCAGTGTGTGTGTGCCCAGGACCACTGATGTCTCTGGAACTAATAAAACAAAGAGAAAGAAGAAAAATAAAAATATTTGTCAAGTCACAGAGGAAGTGACTGAACCACTTGAGCTTGCGATATCAGGACAACAGGCGTCAGCAAGCCACAGAGATGTGCTGCAGACCGGAGTGATTGGCAGAATTGTCACAGGAATGGTGGCAAAGGAAAAGGAGCAAAGGGAAGCTGAATCCTTGGTCCAGGGAAAAGAGGCCTTAATTTCTGCACTCCAAACTGCCCAGCGTGATTATGATGTCTTGCAGAAACAATTGAATAGGGAGCGAGAAGCTAATGCCGAGGTACAGAGGTGTATACTCCCAGCTATACAAGAGTATGCGGCATTAAAGAAAACAGAGCATCTCTTGCGGAGTGAGTTGGAGGAGCTGACGACAAGTTTGAATAAGGCCAACACCGCAATTTCTAACATGGAATCAGAGAGAAAAAGTCCTGACTGGAGACTATGCTATCAGATTTCCCAGAGAGATGTGCAAAACTTCATCAAAGACTTAGAAGTTTCTCACCAAGAAGCTAGCACGCTCAAAACAGAGCTGGAGCTCTCACGCCAGGAGGGCCACAGTCTAAACACAGAGCTGGGTATGTTGAAGGAAACCCATGAGAATGCCCTGAGGGATTTAGAGACTGTAAAGAAGGAGAATGTAAGTCTGACGCAGAGAAATTCAGACTTGACTGATCAGTAAAGGTGATAAGAAGCTCCACCAAGCAGGAAAAGTGGAGAAGCAATTGATCCAGGAAAAGCTAGAGGTGCAGGAAGCACTGCAGAATGTAGAGAGGATGCAACGTGTCTCCCTGCAGCAGCACACACAGGCAACGCACTTATGGCAGAGCCAGCTGCAAGAGCTACATGCAAGTCTGCAAGCAGCTAAGGAGAAGCAGCGAGTGCTACAGGAACGGCTGAGTACCCAGTATGTTCCCACAGAACAGCATGAGGAACTGAGGGCCACGCTGTACGCCACAAGAGCATCGCTAGGGGCAGAGCTGGGTACTTTGAAGAAAGCCAATGAAACGGTCCTAAGGGATATAGAGACTGTGAAAATGGAGAATATAAACCTGAAGGAAGAGGTTTTAAACCTGACTAAGAAGCTTCACCAAGCGCAGAAAGTGAAGACACAATTGGCGCAAGGAAAAAATGAAGTACAGGCTGCTCTGCAGAATGCAGATAAAATGCTGGAAAAAGAATGCCTCGCCCTGGAGCAGCTGAAGATCACGTTGAGCGCCACAAGAGCATCGCTGGAGGCGGAGCTTAGAAGCCAGGTGACTCCGTGTGAGAGGGAACATGAGAAGGTCCAAAGACTGGAGCAAGAGCTGGAGAAGCAGAGAGGCAACTCCATCTCCATGAGTCAGTATGCCAAGGAGAAAGAAGCCTGGAAGACAGAAGCAACAGCGATACTGGCGACAAGAAATGCAGAGATCAAAAAGATGGAGGAGGCGTTGATGCAAACCCAGAGTAAGCACCGGGAAGAGGTGAAGGCCCTGAGAGGGGACTGGCAGCATCAGATTGAAGAGCTGCAAACGCAGATGGCTGAGCACGAGATGCAGCGCGCCAAGACGGAGGAGGTGTCCGTCCGTCAGGTGGCCTGCCTGATGTTGCACCATGAAACTGAGATGGCTGATATCCACAAGCGGCTGGACTACACGACCAATGAGGGGGCCCGGCTACAGCTGGAGCTAGACAAGGTCCGGGAGGAGCACCAGCAGCTGCAGGTCCAGAATAAAGAAAGAGAGACAGATTTAAGCCTTGCTCTGAGTCTGCTAGGAGACGTAGAATCGCGACTCAATTCTAACGAAGATGAACTAGCAGCCGTACTGAGTGAAAGAAGAAAGGCAGAAGGACTGCTTCAAGACCTGAGGAAGGACCTGGAGTCTGAGCGGGCTGGCCGCAGGATGGCGGAGAAACAAAAGTGTGACCTAGGCAAGGAGCTCGAGTCTCTAAAGTCTGAGCGGGACGCTACGTTGGACTCTACTGCTGCCCAGCAGGAGGTTTCTCAGATGAAGCTGGAGGAAAAGCTTACAAGCCCAAGACAGACGTTTGGGTCACTGAAGCAGTCCAAGGAAAAGGTGGCGGTAGAGATAAAGTCAAAGGATGATGAAGGGGAGGCTGCACTGGAACATGTTTTACCAGAGCCCGCTGTCTATGCAGACTATCTCTTAAGTTATCTTCAAAACCCTGCTGTTCTCACAGAAGAACAAAAAGCGGATATGACACAAATTGAAGACATGCTGATTAAAGAATTTATAGGTCAGCAGCTGATTCTTATAGTCGGCTGTCTAGATACCAGTGAAGAAGGAGGCAGGAAACGCCTTCTTGCTGTCCTATAAGAGATGCTTGTGATACCTAATACACCAACTTCCCTTATAACGTGTCTAGTGGAATTATTGCTCCGTATTGTTAAAGATGATGACCGGAGAATTCAGATTGTGGCAGAAATAGTCTCTGAGCTGCGAGAGCCAATTGTTAGCGTGGATATACCAGCGGATGCCGCGAAATCAAGGAAATTGCAGTTAAAGATTGCAGATTTAAGAGTGCAGCTTAACGAAGCCAAACAAGCCTTGGAGGACTCCATAGTTTTACAAGATTTCAGTCTTGCATCTGAATTAAAGGAGATAGTGAGGTACCAGTCCTCAGGCCCAGATGGCCTGGTAATTACCCCAAAAAGAAAATGCCTAAATTGGAAGGCAAGAAAAAAAAAGGGGAGGGAAGGGCCGACATCAGACATTGGCGACAAAGATGCTGGTGCACGGGAATGGTGCACGGGCCGCTCCACAGGACAATGTTTCGCTGGGGAGAGGGATATGTGACAGAGTCACTGACTCAGTAGGCTGTGACAGTGAATGGAGAGATGCTGCAGCCAGATCACTGAGTGTTAATCTCCTCAGACAGAGAAAACACACCTGCAGCCTGATTAAACTACTGGGGCTGAACTATCAGTGAAACAAGTGCTTTAAAAAGCAGGAAGTTGCTCACACAAGGTGAGCTTGTTTTTCCACAGGAAGGTGGAGAGAACTCTCCTGGCTGGGAAGCCGTTGCTGTTGCTCTGGTCCCCAGTCCTGCGAGGCGCTAGGCTGCTGGAACCAGCTGGGACCCCAACCCAGGATAAAGATCAAGATCGCTGCGAGGCTGGACACAGCCTGCTCCCTGGAACCGTGTTCCTGTGTGCTGTTGGAGCTGCAAAACAGATAAGACTTTATTCTTATTATGCTTATTGGTTATCGTTTGTGTTGCATGTTTTGGGCATGACCAGATTAGCTGGCTGTCCTGTTAGTAAGGGCTCAAGAAGTGAGTTAGTGTCCCTAATGGGACTAGGCTTTAATTTGCAAGAAAGGAGTTTCTTAAAGGGACAGTGCACCCGTACTTATTTTGGTTGTGGCTAATAAACCACTAGTGTTTAAAGTTTCCCATCGTGTCAAGGGTCTTACTGACCCCGCCGCGAGGCCGTCCTGCCACACCGTGTTGCTGATTATTACATCATCTGACTGCGGTGGCTCCAGTGCACCTTGCTGAACCAACGGATACACCAGAGGTGGCACCAACGGGACAGGCTGATACATTCCCTTCAAAGCTTCAAGGTGATTGAGTATATCTCATAAATGCTATTATTTTTACTCTGTTTGTGAGTGCGCTTTTTATATTTTACAATCCCATAAATAATGTTTTATACTTTATCACACTAGGAGTGCGCCTGTTTTTTCTTCTTGCGTTCTGCATATACAGTATATATATATATATATATATATATATATATATATATATATATATATATATATATATATATTTATATATATATATATATATTTATATATATGTGTGTGTATATATATAGTTGCATGATGAAGCCACTGTATAAATGAATGAGAGTAGGGTGGGTATCGGGCCAGGGTGGCTTAACCCCTTAATTACCTTTGCGGTTATTATCCGATAAGGTGATTAAGGGGTCAATTGATCTCAGAATGTAATTGCAATGTATTGGCTATGTATTTTGTTGGCAACTGAGGACACGGATTTTGCTGGCGAGGGGCTTCTTATTGATGAGGTCAGTAGAACTTTATTTATTTTATTATGCTAGTTAATGTGTTTAATAATGGGCAGATAATCTATTATCCCTATCTGGATAATAGTTATTTTGCACATTATTGTACTGTATGTGTTGTGGGGGGAGGGGGGGGATTGATGTATTTAATGTATAGGACATGTTTATTTTTTTTTTAACATACAGGGTTGGTTCCTTTTGGTCTGCGGGAGACCTCTGGAGACCACCGGAGGTATCCTCGAGCTTCTCACGGGTACCAGGCTGCCGGGTCCACGGGGGACCCCTGCGGGGAAGAACCGGTGGCCCCACATCTGTGGGGGCACCGCAGACCCGTAGGGACCACCCGTGGGTCCCCAGACCCCAGTGGGAACAAACGAGGCCCCTCAGACACCTGTGGGTCTGACCCTGTGCCCCCCAGACATCCGCGGGCCTGTCGTGGAGACCACATTGTGGCCCATGGTGACCCGCGGAGACCACCTGGTGGACCATGGCGCCTGGTGGGAACCCCCAACAGGCCTCCAGACCGTGTTTGAAAAATGGTGCTGGGCTACTGTAGGTCTGTGAGGTGACCCGTCAGGCCCACCGGGGACTCCCGTGGGCCTAGGGTATTAACCCTGTACATAAAATAATAAATCATGTATTTATGGGGGGGGGGCAAAGGGGGTGGGTTATGTATTTAATAAATATAATGATGTTTATTGTGGGGCAGTGTATTGTTTTTATTGTGGGTACTGTGGGTGGGGGAATGGGGTATTGGCCCCAAGGGTATGTGGGTAGGCCTCCTGGCTGGGTATTGGGTGAGAGAGAGTGGTTAGGCCTCACGGGGTGGGGGGTTAGTGGGGGAGGGTATGTAGGCCTCCCTAGTGGTGGGTGAGGGTGGGTTAACCCCTTAATGACTGTAGCGGTTAATAACCGCTATGGTGATTAAGGGGTTAGGGGACATTACATTGGCTGTTTTTATTCTTGTTTATTTTTTGCAGCATCAGAGGAGGGCATGAACGGTGATGAAGATGAGGATGGCCTTCATCGTGGCAGCCGGACATGGGTGAGTGCTATATGTATTTATTGTATTTATTGTTCTTTATGTATTTTAAATGGGCAAATTCACTATTATCCATATATGGATAATAGTAATTTTGCACATTACTATACTGTATCTGTTAAGGGTGGTGTATTTATGTGTTGTAATTTTTTGGGGGTGCACTGAATTGGTACTGCAGGCCTGCGGGGAACACTCGAGGGCCACTGCCGGCCTCTAGTATCATTGCTGTGCATCCCAAAAATGTGATATATGTAATGGGGGTATAGGGGTTGTTGGGGGCACAGGGGGTGTATGTTGTTTATTGCAATGTTTATTGGGGGTAATTGTCCCCAATAAACATGCTATTATGCCTTAACCCCTTCATTGCCTTAGCGGCTATCCGCTATGGTAATGAAGCAGCATTAATGTATTTTAATAATTTTGTGCGGGAGCAGGGGGTCCCCTGAGCTGAACCGCATTGATTTGTGGCTCAGGGACCCCTGCTTCCCGAGTTACAGGCCCCAGTTTGGGGCATCGGTTCCAGTGTCGCCGCCATATTTATAGCGGGCACGTCGCATATGGGACGTTATAAAGATGGCGGCGACACTGGCAACCGATGCCCCATACCGGGGCCTGTAACTCGGGAAGCAGGGGGTCCCTGGTCCACAAATCAATGCGGTTCAGCTCAGGGGACCCCCTGCTCACAGTACACTATTATTAAAAATACATTCATGCTGCTTCGTTACCATAGCAGATAGCCGCAAAGGTAAGGAATGAGTGTTTATTGATATGTGTGTTTTATTCATAGTGTAGATGGGCAGAGGGTCTCCGGAGCTGATCCGCTTTGGTTTTAGGTCCGGGGACCCCCTGCTTCCCGAGATACAGGCCCCTTTATGGGGTGCCGGTATCCCTCTGCTTTGTTTACATTCCGCGGTCACGTGATCGGGACATTTAAATGCAGAGGGATACCGGCACCTCATAAAGGGGCCTGTATCTCGGGAAGCAGGGGGTCCCTGGACCTGAAACCAATGCGGTTGAGCTCCGGAGACCCCTTGCACATATACACTATGAATAAAATTGTATTTAAAAGAATTTTTAATGTGCCAATGTTTGCGCCGAGAGAGCTGCGGATCTCTCTCTGCTGCAGACACATATCGGCAGGGGACGGCTTCTCTGCAGCTTCTCGCCAGGCAGCCTGTCTCACCACCGGTTACTCGCCAATTTTTCAAATGGTGGTGGAGCATTCATTCGCCAGGGATTCGGCCCTTCCTGCATACAGCGAGGAAAACACGCCAAAAACATGGTGAATTCGAACCCCTGGCGAATGCAATTTTCCGCTGCTTAGTGCATAGACCCCAAAGTCTCCACAGACATTCGGCCAAAGAGCTTCCATCACAGCCGCTCCGCCGCTGGATGCTCAGCCACCACCCACTTCACCAAGGTAAATTAATTTAAGGGTTCATTTAGCAGCTAGAGTAGGGAGTTAAGGATATGGGTTTTATGGTAAGGGGTTAGGTTTATAGAGTAGGGAATTAGGGTAAGAGGTTTCGGATAAGAGGTTAGGTTTTTTAGGGTAGGGGATTAGATAAAGGTGTTTAGGTAAAAGGTTTTAGGGTAGCGGTATTTAGGGTAAATGGTTAAGATTTATTGGGTAGGGGGTTGTGTTAGTATTAGGGGTTAAGATTAGGAGTTTCTAAGGTAAGGAGTAAGGCTAGGAACTTACCTTGACGGAGAAGTGGCCGGCGGCAAGATTTCCCGGCGTGGAGGGGAGTAGCGGCTAAACACAGACATAGTACATCTACCGTGTACTTAGTATGACATGCATGATTTTCCACATACAAATCCCTGTCTTATTGAGCTTACAATTTAATTTAACCAACAATATAATTTTGATACCTTGGACAAAAGGAAATAAAGTGATTTTTCAAAATTACCAAGGAGTTGGCAATGTAATTTGAAACTGGCTTACCCATTTGAAGGACAATGGCATGAATACGAGTTATTCATTACATTGGGTTTCTGTTAGGAAATAGAAAGCAGGTTTCCCAACCCTAGCTTTCCCTTACATCATAGGCAAATGTAACATTCTTTAATAGTTATGGAGTACAGTTTTGGGCACCGCTCCATAAAAGACAATATGTAACTAGAAACGTGCAGAGAAGAGTCACCACATTAATAAAGGAGATGAAAAAAATCTGTTTTATGAGGAGAAGCTAGCTAATTTAGATTTGTTTACATTAGAAAAGAGGCGTGTAAGAGGGGATATGATAACTATATGCATATATATTCGGGACAGTACAATGAGTTTTCAATATAATTTTCAATCCCTTAAGGTTAGAGGTAAGGAGATTTCACCAGCAACAAAAGAAAGGGTTCTTTACAGAAAGAGCAGTTAGAATGTGGAACATGGGAAGGATGTTGATCAAGGGAGATCTGATTGTCATTTTTTGGTCAGGGAGGAATGCATTTTTCTACTTATGAGATATCATTCAATTATGTTTCACTGGTTTTTTTTTTTGTTTGCCTTCCTCTGGATCAAAATACTGTAAATACAACATAGGCTAAAGTATCTGTTGCCTAAATTTAGCATAGCTTGAACTTGATGTCTTTTTTCAACTTCATCTACTACTCAATGTAACTACTATGTAACTATAAACACACACACAACACCCCTGTAAGCTCAAAACTCAGACCCACCATACCTTCTATACTGTATGTATGTCAAAAAGGGGTGCTACTGGGTTTGTGGCTTTGTATAAACATAAAACAGAGAGCCCCAATGCTACATCCAACATGACAACTCAAATAATTAAATACTTATCTGCATTTCTCACATACGTGAGGGTCACTTAGTTAAATTCTTTGGACAACGCATTTGTTTTGGTAAACAATTACCAATGTGACCCCCTCCTCCCTATTTCCAAGCTTCCCTGCCCACCATTAAATAACAAGTCCTGAAATACAGCTGTGAATGACCATTCTATTAAGACTTCTTCCTCTATTAGGAGGTAAAGAGAACATTCGAAGAGATAGTGTTAGGACTTGCAGAACAAGGGGGCACATCTTGACATAGTCTGCAAGTTTACAATGCTTTGGCCAAAGAATTTAACTAAGTGACCCTCACTTATGAGAGAAAAACAGTTAAGTATATAACTATATGATTTGCCATGTTGGATGTAACCTTGGGGCTCTGTGTCTCTTGTTTATACTATGTAACGATGTAATACAATAATGAACTTAATACAAAATGATCATGTTTTGAAAATGTGAAGGAAAACAAAAATAGGACAAAACTAGGTCACCAATATTTTATACAATAATGTAAAAGCATGCAGAAAACATTATGCCTTTATTTGGTCAGTTGTCATATTATGTTTTATTTTTATTTTTAAGTATTGTATTGTTTAGTAAATGCTCTGTATGGTTTTCATAGGGAAAGTTGGCATCGTTAGACAAAAACATTGATCCAAAACTGATCTACAGTAAATGTTTTTAAAAGATGGAAATAAGTCATCTGAAGAATATTTTTGTAGTAGCTTTTGGGTTTTTACTCATATTTATAGCTTTTGGTGGACTTCAAACATTACAGGTAAGATGCTGCTTAATTTCTTAATATATACAATTAAATTGTGCTTCTGAAACTTGTGCAAATATGGATTTATCCTAATATGTCTTTGAATTCCTTATGAGGTAAAGAAGAGTGATCAATGTCAAAAACATTTATTTTAAGAATGTGTTTATAATTATTACTAAACAATAATTATTGCTAAATATATTTAATATTACAATTACAGTATAAAGGGCCATACTTACTAAGCAGGTTTCTACCATAAGGCAAATTACAGCACTGGAAGACATCTTGCAGCCCTTTCCAGTCAATGGGCAATATGGTGTCTTCCAGCGCCAGAGGTTGTCTTAAGACAGAACAATGTTTAGTAACCTTGGCCCATAATGTATAACATTAAATGACTAGGTACTTTGTGATTTGTAACACATCTGTTTATCAAATTAATTCGAGTGAATAAGCAGTAAATAATTGCAATTGTGGTAAAGGAATAGGAAAAGATCCCATCCATAACCTAATAGCTTATAAAACTGCAAGGTTGTGGAAACACACACACACACACAAATATATATACACGCACACACACACAAATATATATAAACACACACACAAATATTTTTGAATAAACACTTCCTTAACTTTATACATTTTGCTCCTGATTTTCATATCTTTTGTATAGCCATCTATGGGAGTTTTCCCATTAGAGAAAATAGGGTCTAGTGGGCACTCACCTGCAGTACTGGTAACATTTAGGGGCCGTGCTAGTGCAGGTGGAATGGCGGACCGCAGGCACATCCAGGCGTATATAGGAACAAAAGAACCTGTAGCACTCAAAACAAGAAGATTGGAAAAAACACACAAATAAAGAATATAATATGCAGAGTGATGTAATACAGGGAGAGAAAAGCGCAATGTTTCATGGTTAGCCTTCATCAGGAAAAAGAGAGAGAGAGAGAGAGTACCTAAAGATAACAAGTGTTTTTAAATATCTAAATCTAAAATTGAAACCCAGCCCACTTCTCACAAAAGGCACCAAAATTAATGCATTCATGATGTTATGAGTGACAAAGAAGAGGGTGTGCGCTCTTACATATTTTTCATATGCTCCCCTACTTTTTGAGAAACAAATTCATGATATTATACACTCTTTAGCATATTCATGACATCATGATCTCATAAATGCAATGAACAAAATCACAGTAATATATTTTTCTCACGTTGTTAATACAATTCATTGAGGGCTGCACACTATTGGATGCGAGACAAAAGGGAGGGAGAAATCCGTTAACACACAGCGATGTGTTGGGAAAATAAAATCCAATAAAAACAACATAATACACAGCTCGATCAGTTAAATACACAGATCCTTCTAAGTTAGCAATACTTTTTATTAAGAGTAGACACAATTGAGCAATTAGACACAATGCCTGCAAGTTGAAATACGCCTTACATGAAGTAGCTGTCATGAATATGCTAATGAAGTGTGACATCTTCAATACATTAATTTTGGCGCCTTTTGTGAGAATTGGGCAGGTGTTTAATTTTAGATTAAGATATTTAAACACACTGTATGTATGTATGTATGTCTTTATTTATATAGCGCCATTAATGTACATAAAAGTGACAATCATATAAATAACAAATAATACAAATAATAGATCATGGGAATAGGTGCTTCAGACATAAATGTAACATTGTGGAAGAGGAGACCCTGCTCCAAAGAGCTTACAATCTAATTGGTAGAAAGAGCGTAAAGAGACAATATGAGGGTATTCTGGTAAGTGCGTCTGCAGGGGGCCAAGCTTTAAGTATCATGTGTATAGTATTAGCCACGGTGCTACTCATATGCTTCTTTAAGCAGGTGTGTCTTAATGTGGGTCTTAAAGGTGGATAGAGAGGGTGCTAGTCAGTTATTGAGGGGAGGGGTATTCCAGAGGTGTGGGGCAGTCAGTGAGAAATGTTTAAGGCGGGAGAAGGTTTTAGATACAAAGGGGGTAGAGAGAAGACATCCTTGAGCAGAACGCAAGAGTCGAGATGGTACATAGCGAGAAATTAGGGCTGAGATGTAATGACTTGTAGAAAAGTGTAAAGCTTTAAAAGTGAGGAGGAGAATTGAGTGCGAGATGCATGATTTGATGGGAAGACAGGAGAGTGATTTCAGCAGGGGAGATGCTGAGACAGATTTAGGAAAGAGTAGAGTGATTCTGGCAGCAGTGTTAAGGATAGATTGCAGGGGAGACAGGAAGGCAAGACAGCAGGAGGTTACAGTAATTGAGACGGGAGAGAATGAGGGCCTGAGTCAGAGTTTTAGCAGTCGAGTAACAGAGGAAAGTGCATATCTTTATAAGATTGCAGAGGAAAACGTGACAGATTTTAGATACGTTTTGAATGTGAGGGGAGAATGTGAGAGGAGTCCAATGTGACCCCTAGGCAGTGTGCTTGGGCTACTGGGTGAATGATAGTACTTCCAACAGTAACGTGGAAGGAGGTAATAGGGCCAGGTTTGGGAGGAAGAATGAGGAGCTCTGTTTCTGCCATGTTAAGTTTAAGTTGGGGGAGGGCCATCAAGTATGATATCGCAGAGTGACATTCAGAAACTTTGGTCTGTACAGCAGGTGTAAGTCAAGGGTTGACAAGTAAGTTTGTGCGTCATCATTATAGAGGTAATATTTAAAGAGATATGATTAGGTCATCTAGAGAAAGTATGTACAGAGAAAAAAGAAGAGGTCCCAGGACAAAGCCCTGGAGTACCCCCCCCCCCCCCATAGAGAGATCGATAGAGGAGGAGGAGATGTTAGCAGTAAAACTGAAGGAACAAAGGGAGAGGTAGGTAGAGATCCAAGTATGGAGCTTTGTTATGGATACCAAGTGTATGGAGAATGTGAAGGAGAAGAGGGTGGTCCACGGTGTCAAGTGCTGCAGAGAGGTCGAGAAATATGAGCAGTGTGTAATGACCTCTGTCTTTGGCAGCATGGAGGCCATTAGTTATTTTAGTGAGGGCTGTTTCTGTCGAGGGAGCAGTGAGGTAGTCAGATTGTAGAGGGCCTAGGAGAGACAAGACGTTCAATGAGTTTAGAGGAAAAAGGCAGGAGGGAGACAGGTCGATAGTTAGAAAGAGAGGTAGGGTCAAGCTTGCTGTGTAATAGTATAACTGTTGCATGTTTGAAGGAGGATGAAACCAGAGTAGAGGGCGGAGTTAAAAATGTGTGTGAGCGTAGGGATTATAGTAGTAGCAAGAGGTTTTAGGAGATGGGAGGGAATGGGGTCAAGAAGGCAGGTGGTAGAGGGAGAAGAGGAGATAAAGTGACACATCCTCCTCCGAGCCAGCAGAAAAAGAGTCAAAGAAGGCAGGACGAGAGTTAGGAAGCGGTGTAGGATGGGAGGAGGAAACAGAAGGAATGTTCTGACGTATGGATTACACCTTTTCCTTTAAAAAAACAGCAAAGTCCTGAGGTGAGATGGCGGAAGATGGCGGAAAAAGAAGAGGCAGCTGAGGGTTGTCTGAGTAGAGAGTCAAAGACAGAAAAGAGTCGGCGTGGGTTAGACTTGTGTGTGTTGATTAGTGAAGAAAAGTAAGTTTGTTTAGTTTGAGAGAGGGCAGAGTTGAAACAGGACAGCAATAATTTGTAGTGAATGAAGTCTGCGAGAGTGTGAGATTTCCTCCAGAGGCATTCAGAGGAATGAGTAGAGGAATGCAGCATGCGCGTGTGGGAATTTAGCCAGGGTCTGGGGTTAGAAGGGCGAGGATGGCAGACAGAAAGCAGGGCATGTAGATTAAGAGAGGGGGATAAGGCACAGTTGTAGTTCCTGACCAGGTTGTCAGGGTCTGAGCAGAACTGAGAGAGGAGAGGGAGGAGCGTAAAGTGGAATCAAAGGCTGGTAGGATAATAGAGTGCAGGTTTCTGCAGAAATTAGGTTAGATGGAGACAGAGAAGGGGAGAAGAGAGAGAGAGAAAATGAGATGAGGTGATGGTCAGAGAGAGGAAAGAGGCAAATTGAGAAATCAGAGAGAGATTTTTTTTTAGTGAAAACCAGGTCTAGGTAGTAGCCATCCTTGTAGGTGATTGTTGCAGTCCACTGTTGAAGGCCAAAAGAAGAGCTTAGAGAGAGAAAGCGGGAAGCCCAAGGGACAGAGGGGTAATCAATGTGACAGTTGAAGTCCCCAAGGAGAAGAAAAGGGGAGCCTGAGGAGAGTAAAAAGAGAGCCAGGATTCAAAGTGAGAGAGAAAGTGTAACGCTCGGCCTGCCCACAAGCCAGACGAGACCCCGGGACTGAGGTGGAAAGGAGTAATACCACACACCTAGCAGTAAACGGGGGCACGGCCGGAGTGTGGAAGTAGCGTAGGTGGTCAGGTAACAAAAATAGAAAAGGTACCATACTTGACTACTCCAGCGTAGAAAGGTAAAGTCCGTAAGCCAATGGTTGTGGGATGGAGAGAGCAGCGTAGTAGAGTATATGTAAGCCTGGGTCATGGAGTGGAGAGAGCAGCGTAGTAGAGTGTCCGTAAGCCGTGTCCAGGGGATATAGAAGTCTGCAGGGTAGAAAGTCCAAAGCCAAATCCAAGGGGTTCCAGAGAGCAGCGTAATGAAGTCCAAAGCCAAAGGTCAAGGTCCAGGGAGGTCAGCAGAATGTCCAGGGACAGGAACAGGAACTGAAAGACAAAAGGGGCCAGGTAACAGCAGACAGCACCAAGGTATAGAAGCTATGCCGAGCAAGGTGGTAATGGTGAGGGGAGACTAAATAGGGGGCTGGGACCTATCAGAGGAAGGGGAGGAATGGAGGAGCGGCCCGGGGAAGGATCTGATAGGGGAGGAGTGCCTGGGAAGCTGGAGCCTATCAGAGCAAGGGGAGGAGCGGAGGAGCGGCCCGGGGAAGGATCTGATAGGGGAGAAGGGCCTGGGAGGCGGGCCTGATGGAGCAGGGGCAGGGAAGCAGGTGATGCGCACGCAGCACCTGAGGTGGCGGAGTCAGGTGCACGGCGCCAGTAAATGGAAGCCTGGGTCCGCACGCGCCCCGGAAGTGCGGGAGCAGCCGTGGGGGGGGGGGGGGCCCGCGAGGAGTGAGGCACGCCGCCGGGGAGCCTGGGCAGCACGGAGACAAGGTAAGGAGGCGCTGGAAGCGGGTGTACCCGCGGTGCGGATCCTTACAGAAAGGCAGAGGAGGATGAGTAGAGGTAGGTGGGCGATAGATTATTGCCACGTGGACAGGGAGAGAAGAGAAGATCTGGACAGAGTGAGCCTCAAAGGAGGGGAAAGCAGAGTTAGAGGAATTGGATGGTTTCGGTAATGGCGTTTCGAAAACGTTTTTATCACCACAGGATTAATACAAGAGGCCGGCGGGTGTCCCGGGGTGGTTCCCACGGGTGTCCGGAGGTCCTCGGGTGGTCTCCGCGGGTGTCCGGGGGTCCCCACAGGCTTGCGGTACCAATCGTGTGCCCCAAAAAAATAACAGCCAATACTTTGAAATAAATACACCCCTCCCCTGCCCCATAACACATACAGTACATTAATGGTCAAAATTACTATTATCCAGATATGGATAATAGTCCATTTGTCCATTCAAAAAAAAACATTAACAAGCAGAAAGAAAATAAATAAAACTTGCACTCATCCCTGCCAGGCTGCCACGATGAAGGCCATACTCATCCTCATCACTGTCCATGTCCTCCGTTGCCACAAACAATGCAGTACAATAACAAATACAATCTAATGTCCCCTAACCCCTTAATCACCTCAGCGGTTAGTAACCGCTATAGCAATTAAAGGGTTAACCCACCCTCCGCCACTACACACCCTGGAGGCCTAACCATGGTCCCCAATCAACTACCACCACCCTCCACCCATTTATTGGTACAGTGGGTACATCATGCCTTTATAATATGGGCCTTATTTACCACTATAGCAATAAATGGTGAATTAAACAAAAAACAGGCCCAAAATAAAACACATTACATAGCCAAATGAACACATAACAAATGCCAATAAAATAATTAATTGGCACAGTGGGTACATCATGCTCATATAATGTGGGCATGATTTAACACTATGCCAGTCAATGGTCAATCTTAAAAAACAACCAAAAACATTATCCAATGTAATCAAAACAATCACCAAATAAAAAATAATAAGCAAGTAAACACAACAACATTACCACTATTCAATTAACCAAATACCAATTAAACACCAGAATTAACAATTAAAAACACCAAAACAAAACCATCAATAAATAAAAGAAATCTCCAAATATACACCATCAGTCAAATTAAAATACCTGTACCAAAAAGAATCCACTATTAAAAATCAAACACCAAACACACCCCTGAAATAATCCATAGAAAACACCACCAAAAATGCCAGCATACAAATTGAAAACACAAAATAAATAGCATTAATAAGAAAAAACAGAATAAAACTTGTTACAAAAAAAAAAGAAAAAACAAAGTACCAAAATGCATTTAAATACATAACAGCAAGCATTTAACAAAATAACCATTGCTTGTCATACATATATACATTTGCAATCAATGGGCAATTCCAAAAAATTACATCAGAATAAAAATACAATGAAAAAACCTGTAAAATAAAAAAAACACATTCAATTTTTTCCTTACCTTTTACAGTGGATGACTTCACCCTCCGATTCCAGGGGTCTCTGAATGCTCTCGAACCAATCCACGATCCCAAACAGCAATGGGCCACAGGTAACATCCAAAGTCCTTTTCTTCTTCCTTTTCTTCATCTGTTAACTGTAATCCCTTAACTGTATCTTCTTCATCTGTATCTTCTTCTTCATCCTTCATCTTCATCTTCATCATCTTCACACCCATGTAATCCTATTGGAGGAGGAGGTCCTTCTGATTGGCTGGCATCACTCCCTTTACGTGACGTCACCAAAAAAAGTCACCTGTTTTTCACAGGCCAATCAGATGGCGTGTGAACCATTTGCACTCAAATGTAATGTCACAGGCCTATAAAAGCCTGTGCAGCCTCATTTGACGGCAAGAAGTCGAGGAGGGAGGACCTCCTCCACCAATAGGATTACAATGCGTTCCAGATAAAGATGAAGATGGATGAAGAAGAAGATACAGATGAAGAAGAACAAGAAGATACAGAAGAAGAAGAAGGTGGAAGACCCCAAAATGGATTACAGTTAACAGATGAAGATAAAGAAAAGGAATTTGGATTTTACCTGTTGCCCGTTGCTGTTTGGGATCATGGATTGGTTTGAGAGCTTCCAGAGAACCCAGGAATCAGAGGGTGAATACATCTAATGGTAAGGAAAAAAATTGAATGTATGTTATTTTTTCTTTTAGAGGTTTTTTTCATTGTATTTTTATTCTGATGTGTTTTTTTTTAATTGTCCATTGATTGCAAATGTATATAAGTATGACCCTTTAGGGCTATACATAAATACATTGACAAGCAATGGTTATTTGGGAAAATGCTTTCTTTTATGTTTTTTAAATGTATTTTGGTACTTTGATATTTCTTTTTAATGCTATTTATTTGTGTTTTGATTTTGTGTACTGAAATTTTTGGTGGTGTTTTCAATGGATTTTTCCAGTTTTTTTTTGGTGTTTGCTTTTTAATAGTGGATTATTTTTGCTATTTTTAATTTGAATGATGGTGTTTATTAAGAGCTTTATTTTATTTATTGATGGTTTTGTATTAGTGTTTAAATGGTTAATTGGTGTCTTTATTTGGTATTTGATTAATAGATTGCTGCTAATTTTGTGATGTTTACTTATTTATTCTTGTTTATTTGGTGTTTGTTTGGATTACATTGGCTATTGTTTGTAGTCGTTAATTTTTAGATTCACCATTGACTGGCATAGTGTTAAATCATGCCCATATTATATGGGCATGATGTACCCACTGTGCCAATCAATTGTTTTATTGGCATTTATTATGTGTTCATTTGGCTATGTAATGTGTTTTATTTTGGGCCTGTTTTTTGTTTAATTCACCATTTATTGCTATAGTGGTAAATCAGGCCCATATTATATGGGCATGATGTACACACTGTACCAATGAATGGGTGGAGGGTGGTAGTAGTTGCCTGGGGAGGATGGTTAGGCCTCAAAGGTGGGTAGTGGGTAGGGTGAGTTAACCCCTTAATTACTCTAGCGGTTATTAACCGCTAAGATGATTAAGGGGTTAGAGGACATTAGATTGTATTTTTAATTGAATTCTTTGTGGCAACGGAGGACATGGGCAGTGATGAGGATGAGGACAGCCTTCATCGTGGCAGCCTGGCAGGGGTAGGTGCAAGCTTTATTTACTGTATTTCTGCAGGTTAATATTTTAATTAAATGGGCAAATGCACTATTATCCATATTTGGATAATAATAATTTTTCCTTTTACTGTACTGTATCTATTATGGGGGAGGGGGGTGTATTTATTTCCAAGTTTTTTTTTGTGTGCGTGGGATTGGTACCACAGGACAGTGGTGATCCCCGGACACCTGCGGGGACCACCTGAGGGCCATCGCTGGCCTATAGTAACATTCCTATGTTTTAAAAAAAATGTATGTATGTTAGGGGGCACAGGGGTGGGTGGGTAGCACATATTGCAAGATTTATTGTGGGCAATTGCCCTCAATAAAGCTGCTATTGGGCCTTAACACCTTCATTGCCTTAGCGGATAGCCACTAAGGTAATGAAGCTGCTTCAATGTTTTTTTTTTATAGTGTGCAGGAGCAGGGTGTCTCCTGAGCTGAACCACTTTGATTTCTGCCTCAGGGACCCCCTGCTTCCCGAGTTACAGGAACCGGTATGGGGCATCAGATGCCAGTCTCGCCGCCATTTTTAAAGCACCCGTGTCACATGACACGGGACATTTAAATAATGAAGGAGATACCGGCACCCCATATCTGGGCCTGTAACTCAGGAAGCAGTGGGTCCGCGAGGCTGAAATCAATGCGGTTCATCTCAGCAGACCCCCTGCTCCTGCACACTATTAATAAAAATTACATTAATGCAGCTTCATTACCATAGCGGCTAGCCGCTACGGTAATGAATTATGTTTTATTGTTATGTGCGTTTTGATACTACTTTTGAACCGCATTGGTTTCAGCCTCGGGGACTCCCTACTTCACGAGATATAGGCCCCGTTATGGGGTGCCGGTACCCCCTGCATGATTTAAATCCCCCGGTCACGGGACGCGGGAGATTGAAAGTACAGGGATATAGGAACCCCATATTGGGGCCTGTATCTCATGAAGTAGGGGTCCCCGAGGCTTAAACCAATGCGGTTCAACTCAGGAGACCCGCTGCATATGTACACTAGTATTAAAATGCATATTTATACTGTTCGATCGCCTGTAAGAGCCACGCAGCGTCTCCATGTAGCACTTACAGGCTGTTTTTTTATCAGCTATCGTGCTGTAGAATTCACATCCCGATACCAGGGGGGAAAAAAACAGGTCGCATGATCGGGCATGTTTTGATAGAACGTACCAAAATGGGCTTCACTTCTTTGTGAATCCCACGCTTGGATTCACTTTGTTACGTGCGAGTCAACATTTTATACTCGTGCGCAAAAGCTCACTGCTTAGTGAATCGCCCCCATAATGAGGCTGGTAGAAGGATGTGCATAATTTGAAAAGACGTGAGGTTATAGAAAATATAAATAGTAAAGACGGAATCACAGCAATAGTAAAGTGCTAGGATGTGCATTCTGGGATAGTAAATATCCTCCTTTCCATCTTAAATCAAATTCAGGAATTAGGGCCAGTAGGTTTTATGTTGTCACTCCTTTTGCCTTTCCTTTTAAACTCAACTTTGCTTGCTACTTGAGCATTGGCTGCAGACAGCATGGGCTGCTACGTGTGTGGTTATATAGCTCTAAAATGTCACCTGACTGAATTAAGATTAGCCCAGGCAGCTTAATTAGCACATGTGAGGGACATTAAAACAGATGGTTCTTCTAGACAGGGTGTTGTCCAAGTAGCTGTTGAATAAAGATCAATAGCAGATGGGCTTAATTTAAAAGAGGGGTTCCAATCAAACAAACATACCAAGTAGATATTAAATAAAGATCAATAGCAGATGGTTATCTTTAGGTATGCTCTCTCTTTTTTACCTGACGAAGGCTAACCCAGAAATGTTGGGCTCTTTTCTCCCTGTATTACAACACTCTCCATATTACAATCGTTATTCATGCTAGCAGTTTTTGCCAATTCTCTTGTTTTGAGTGCTGCAGGCCCCCTTGTTCTAATTTTTCCCTATAGTCAAAGTTTTTCTTCTAAGAGACTCTAAATTGGTCAATTACTGGGGCAAACCTCTTGAGATCCATATTAAAAATATTTATGTTCTCTTTATGGTTTAATAACTGAATTAAAAAAACATTTTACTACAGCTTAAGTCGATTTTTCTTTTAAATGAATACATAGATTTGTGAATAAGAAATTGGTATTACACCATTCCCCTTGGTAACATAACACATACAATATATAATTCATTTTATCATATGTTTTATCACTTGTTTTAACATTCTTCAGTAGCTCAGACTCTTCACACACAAAAGCAAAGTCTGTTCATTACCAAACAATAAAAATACTTTGGCATAGTTAACAGGCTTTAAACATTTGTGAGACAGTAGGAAGTTTCCATTTCTATAATCGAAGCATACTTAAATAAAATAAATGTGCATACAGTACAAGTGTACAAGTGAAATCTGCTTTTCAATAACTACCACAAGAAAAACCTTCTCTCTGGCAAATTTCATTACTGCTATGCAGCAGGTTGCTTATGGTATCCTTGATGAAAATGTCTAAGGCAGACTACATTAAAAGTTCCTCTCCCTCCAAACACAAATTGATTCCTTTTAAAATGACACCCCACCACCTTCCTACAGGATCTTCCTAGCTTTCTAATCATGAAACTCCTAATATTTATAACCCATGCCTATAAATGTTAATCATTTTACTTATAATGTATTTGTGGAAGCTAGGGAGGATAAATTGCAACATTAATCACCGCATATATCATAATGAATGTTTATTTCTTTGTTTTGAATTGTTATGGCCTGTGTATAATTTACATGTCCTGATATGACCTAGATTACACAACTTTAAACAAGATGCCAAGTACAGTATGCATCATATGACATCTGGAATGAAAGGAAAACCTTACTCAGACTTGTATTTTAAGGAACAGTTTCTGATAATTTAAGGTGACAGGTCCACTTAAAATGTAGGAAGTTAGAACTGGAAGTTAAACAGTCATTACATCAATAAAGCTTTTTTTTTAGCACACCAAACGCTCAGTAACATTAATTTATTTTTTGATTTTGTTTCCACAGAGTAGTCTAAACCCTTATGGAGGCCTTGGAGTGGTCTCCTTAAGTGTTATATATGGAAGCCAAATCCTCTCTGCAATTTTACTTGCTCCGTTTGTAACAAGAAAGATTGGGTGCAAATGGACAATTGTAATCTCTATGTGCTGTTACATCACCTGTACATTGGCAAACTTCTACCCGAAATGGTAATGTTATTATTTAACGTGTTTAAGACTAAATGGTGTTGATTAATATTTTGAAGAGCCCTGGGAAACAGAAAAACATGGAGTAGTAGTCATATTAAGAAGAGCCCCTGTGTATCGCAGGATGGCACCTTTAAAAAAAGTCTAATAAACATATTACAAATAAATCTGCACTTATTGGGAGCTACAGTAAATGTATACTGACACAGTCCCACACTCACTTATTTACAAACAAAGTCACTCAAAGCCATAAATCATAGGCATTTTTGCAGTACAGCTACAGCCATAAAAATAAGTAGACCATTTATTGGGCAGGAACAACTTTGCCCTCTGCAGTCTATAAATCCCCCTTCCCTTGAAGCTTTTCTTGACTTTATAAGACAAATGAAATCCACTCCTTTGCCACCTACTGTATGTTTTCCTCTTCACCACCTATTTTTGGCACAGACCTTCCAATAAGCACTGCCCCATATCAGGTCTCAGCGATAGACAAGGCCAAAGTCATACTTACTCAATAAGGTTTTTTATATATCTGAGCTGTTTAGCATATACAATAAATATCAATGGATTCCTTAAAAAAATCCAATCCCCTTTAAAGTATGAGGTTTCATTCTTGTGAAAAATGATTATAGTGCTGAGAAAATGTTTGTGAACCCCAATGGTAATTACAGAAATTCCATAGTGTTTCCATGATAACCTTCACGAATCAAAACTAGTCGTTTCTTAAATATTCAACAGTGTTTATCTTAACCAATTTCATGTCTTTTGAACAAAAGGATGTAGGAATTAAACAAACAATGAGTAAATAAGAATCAGGGTATGGGAAAATGTATAAACACACAGATACCAAACAAGCTCAAAGAAACCACCAAAATTACCAAATAATATATATATGTGTGTGTGGAGTGCTACTTGGTGTGGCTAAATGTATACAACAAAAAACAGAGAAGCCCAAAGCTACATCCAATATGACAAAAATACACAGTGAAATACCTGTATATCTCTTGAATTAGGGTAATTTAGTTAAACCCTTCGGTCAAAGCATTTTAAGCCTGCAAGCCACAGCAAGGCATGACCAAATTTGCAGGTCCTAAAACTAACTGATTCAAATTCTTATTTACCTCTATAATTAGAGGGAGAATGATCACATTGGCTTTGTCCCAACCAGTAGCACTCCAATGGGGACACACACACACACACACACATGCACACACACACACACACACACACACACACACACACACACACACACACACACACACACACACACACACACACACACACACACACACACACACACACACACACACACACACACACACACACACACACATACACACACACACACACACACACACACACACACACACACACACACATATATATATATATATATATATATAAAAAAACAAAAATAGAAAGTATCCCACGTTAAGCACTCTGGTGTACAAAAGTACTGTATAACAAGTTTATTAAAGACACACCACATAACATACAAACATTATAAAATCACTCTCACATACCTCAAAAGTATGGAAAAACAACCACATGCAAATAAATCTTGACACGGTGTAATATGTCATGTTGTTCATCTGAAGTTGTATTTACCTAATTTTGCCCCCAGCTATGCAAACCTATTTATGGGTTATTGGGAGTCCAGATTTATCTGGCCCAATGCACAGCTGGGGGCAAGCTTGGTGTTCTATGGCCGGTACATTGATGACATCTTGATCATATGGGATGGGGATGGTGGTGACCTCAAACAGATATTGTCCGACTTTAACTCCAATGATATGGGCCTCAGATTTACCCATCATATTAGTGCATCAAATATAGTCTTTTTGGATTTGGAATTGTCGGTAGGTTCAGATTTGAACATCAATACACAGGTGCACTTCAAGGAAGTGGCGGTCAATAGCTATATACACGCAAAAAGCAGCCACCATCCCAAGTGGCTATGCAATATCCCCCTCAGTCAGTTAGATAGACTGAGGAGGAATTGCTCGTCCGACCAGGTCTTGAGGTACAATCCTGTCGTCTTATCGAGGATTTCAAACATAAGGGCTATAATATGTCTCTAGTACAGGAGGCATTCAACAAGGTTACTGCACCGACACACTTTATTCGAGCAAATACCCAGTATGTACCTGGCCCCGTTTGCGTTTGCCTTCCCAGCCTGGGTTCATGCCTGGCTGACGGGCGGCTGATCTGTTAAATGATAATGATTAGGATGTAATAGGCTGCAATGCTTCGCGTGTCTACCAGATGGCATAAATTCATGAATTGTAATGCAGTATATATAGATATACTGTGCAGTATTGCAGCCAGCGGGAATAAAATGCTTCAATCCCTGCCTGGAAATAACCCAATATACTGGGGCAGAAAACAGTCACAAACCTCAATACACCCGGGTATACCCGAATTCGTGGGACTAGCCGAGCTCGAATAAAGTGTGTCGCCAGTGTAGGTCTGTAGAACGTGTGGATTTATTAGCCAAATCAAAGTTAAAACAATCTGTTCAACCTATGGCTTTGGAAGGCAAGAATAAAAACACCTGTGGTGTTAAATTTATCACAAAATACAATGACTATTCTAATAAAATTAAACAGATTTTGAATCGCCATTGGAAAGTGTTGCTTTCAGATCTAAACAGTCAGTCAGTCAGTCAGTTGTCTACTATGGTGCCATTGGTTTTTCATAAGGGTTTAAATATTAAAAATATCTTTGCCCCAAGTAAACTTAGTGAAAACACACTGGGTAATGGAGGGCAACATTTAGTGCCTGGGAATGCCAAATGCGGGAGATCCAGATGTATAATATGTAAACATCTTCAGTTATCGGACACTTTTTCTTCATCTAGTAATCAGTCTGTGTACACATTAAAAAGTCCAATCAATTGTCTCTCTACCTATATAGTGTATATCCTATCTTGTTCGTGCAATCTACAATATGTGGGTCGCACGAAAAAAGCACTGTGTGTCAGATTCCTCGAGCACAGACGTGCTATTATTAAGGGTTTTTTGTGCATTCCAAAGATCCCAGGGGACTCAGTATTATGGGTATAGAGAGTATTCCCAGTACCAAATTGGGTGGGGATAGATTTAAGTCACTCTGTTTGAGAGAATGATTTTGGATTTATTCTCTCGATACACTCTCGCCCAAGGGTCTCAATGAGTGCTTGGATACAAGCACACTGGTTTAGTGTTCTCTCTTTTTTGCTGTTCTTTGCCTAACTGCTCAGGTTACTATAGTGATCTCTCCCCCTGTCTAAAATACTTTCAAGTGTTAAGTGGATAGGGTTCTGTGTTTTTGGAGGGTTTTTCTGTAGAAAATATATTTTTTATCTATATTCAAAATAGGTGCTTAATTTTCAAGTTTAGAGTCGATCCAGTTCTATTAGTATTATTTTTTAGCCTAAGTACATTTTTTATTCATTAAATTATTTCCTTTTTTGGATTAATAATAAACTCAAATATTAATTATCATTATTTTTTTATATTATATATTTTTTGTTTACTTATATGTATTTCCTTTTTTATTGTGTAATTTGTTAATTGTTTAATGTATTGTAATATCGTTGTTGTGTTGTTCCCACTACACATAAGGAGTTATATATGGTTATATACACATGAAATGGTATATTTATTTGAGTTATATAATAGAAATTAGTATACTAGAGCTAAGATTAATTATAGATATAAGTTCCAATTTAAATGGTTTATTCTTTCATATTTGATGAATGTTAGATTGATATTAGTAGGTTATTTTTCTGGTACTGTTAGTAGTAGTATTAGAAGTGATTAAATTAATTTAATTAATAAGTAGGGTTATTCTGAATGTATGGTGTGAACTACACAAATATTGATGAATTATTGTGGAATTTTTAAAATGTATTAATGTTTATTTAACCTTGTAAACCTCCGTTTTGTGGTGAATCAGGAATTAGGGTTTGAGAATAACTTTACTTCATTCAGCCTATTTCATTGGCTGTTACTGACTAATCAAACATCCCCTGACGAAGTCGCCCTTGTGTGACGAAACGCGTAGGGTTGGTGACGTCATCGCGTTCTGGGTGTGTGTACATGGAGTCCTGGGCGTCCCTGCAATCCAGCTAGCTGCATTTTAAAGTGCTGGCAACTGTTCCATGCTAGAGCAGAGGACGTGGAGGCACTGATTGACTCAGTTTTTTGGCGCCAACTCGTGACAGGAGCTGGTGGTAGCTACAAGCTGTGCAGATGTACCCTGCCTACCTGGGACCCCCCTCACCCTCGCAGATGACTACACATAGAGATTTCTGTCCCACATATGGTTCCTTTTTTTAATCCTGTAAGTGCAGTTCCTTTGGGCTGCAGATTTTTAAATAAATGTACTTATTGTTTAAACAGTTACGTGCTATGGAGCTTGCGCTTCTGTTTGTTTTTTGTTCTTAGATTCGTAGTGGTTGGCTATACCACTTTTTTCTGAAGCTGCATAACACTCCCTGGATCTTCATCTGGGACTCTTATCTCCCTGGATTTTTTGTTTAGAGTGGAACATTCATATTGGACTTATTCTTTATCACTATCACGTTATGGTTTGTTGTTATATTTAGTTAAATGTGTGTTATTTTTAATCAGTATATTTTTATTAGTTTTAATATAATTTTTACTATTAATATTATCACTTATATCCACCTGAGCGCTACATATTTTGTGTTGTTTTCATATATATAAAAACTAAAATAGAGAGAAAGTATCCCACGTAAAGCACTCTGGTGTACAAAAGTACTGTATAACAAGTATATTAAAGACACATCACATAACATACAAACATTATAAAATCACTCTCACATACCTCAAAAGTATGGAAAAACTACCACATGCAAATAAATCATGACACGGTGTAATATGTCATGTGTTGTTGTTCATCTGAAGTTGTATTTACCTAATTTTTAGACCTGCTAAGGAACAGATGATTGTTTATATGTCCTGATACAGTATGTAAAACCATGGAATTCAAAAAGGGTGTACTTTCTTTTTTACATGACTGTAGGTATTTCACTATGTATTTTTTGTCATATTGGATGTAGCTTTGGGCTTCTCTGTTTTTTGTTGTATGTATGTGAAAATGTAGGTCTTCCCAGCACTCAATAAAAATAGGAAATAATATTGCAACACTAAGTTGTATCAAAAAAGTGGGATTGTATTTAAAATGAATCAATATGAGAAATTATATACTGTACATAGACTGATAAATCATGAATACACATATCTAGGAAAAATATACTAATATATGCACGCCTAACTGGCACAGGGAGGAGGGAAGTGAATGGGACAAAGTGTGTGGGGGGGGGGGGGCTGGGGTAAAAAACAAAGGGAAAACAATAGCCAAAAAAGGGCAATATAGGGATTTGATGTGGTGGGAAAAAGGGGGGCAACATTTCAGGGCTGAATGCTCCTTCCTAAGGCCCATTCCACGGCACATCTCTAGAGGGACATATGGTACTTCCCTTGGACCCAAACCACAAAGATCTTCCTCTAGGGAAACTGCACTGAAAGAATCTAATAGATTATAACGAGCATAGCAATCATTGTAACAGGGAATACCCCAATTAAACCAGATAGTATGAATAGCCTAGAAGGGAGATCAAAATAAGGCTTCATTGTAAACAATAGTCCTCTATGCAGAAGGTATAGTCAAAGTAAACAGTTAATGGGTATAGTCAGTCTTATACCACAAGTAATCTTTGCCTCATATGATGAAAAACACACAAACTCCATAGATTACATGAGCAGAGTTGTCAGTCTTTCTTGAGCAGCTGCCAGCAATGTGTAGCAGCTGCTGGATGATCTTTAAAGGCGGGGGGCGGAGTCAATCACCTTAGGTGGATGCCTCTTTTTTTTCAGACTTGAAATTCACATTGAATGTGAAGTCGTTCTCGCCAAATCCCCATGAATGACTTATCACACGTGCACATGCGTGTGAAACTGGCCTCAAGACTCTACACGGTTCATCAAAGCCTGAAACATAAACAATGGCTCTGAGAGGAGGTGTCGATAAGCTATTGAATTCGCTTTTGTTTGTTAGGCTTTGTGAGGAAGGGGGGGGGGGGGCTTAGGTTACACTACTGTAGCTTTGCCAATCCAGGTGTGCAGGATTATACCTGTAGTTCAAAGAAATCATTTGAAAAGTTCATCAGAATAAGTTGTTCATCAGAATCATTTTAGCCCCTGCACCCCCAAATAAAAATTGTAGTATGCCACCTCGTACGGTATACAGTACAGTAGAATTAAAAAGCAAGTGATTTTTAAGAATGGCAAAAAATGATAAAAGTATAAAAAACATGCTTCACATAATGGTTTCTTAAAATCACTCATTCCATAAGCCCATGTTGAGAAACAAAAAAAAGGGGGATACAGGCATACCCCACATTAACGTACGCAATGGGTCCAGAGCATGTATGTAAAGTGAAAATGTACTTAAAGTGAAGCACTACCTTTTTCCCCTTATCGATGCATGTACTGTACTGCAATCGTCATATACAGCAGCGGCAGCTCTTATTCGAGCAAATGCCGCTGGCTGTATGAGGCTGGGAAGCGGGTAGCCGCGGCGCGTGGCGGCGCACTGTGACGTCACAGTCACATGCGCGCCCGGCTTCCCCGTCTTCCCCAGGCTTCCCCGACACCCCTGGACATCAAATTAAGGTAAGCGGGGGTACGGGGAAGCAGAGGGGCAGAGCAGAAGGGGTACAGGGGTCCGGAAGGGTGTGCAAATTGCGCGCGATGAGGAGGGGGGGTGAGTGGGGGAAAGCGGCGGCGCGCGTGCATTACTGGCGGCAGCTGGGGCAGATCCCGGCATGCCGCCGGTATTTGTTGCAATAAGATATGTCGGTACTGTAAGTGCATAACTGATGTAAATAACGCATGTGTAACAGGCTCTATAGTCTCCCTGCTTCGGTAAGGGTAGGGAGCCGGTATTGCTGTTCAGGATGTGCTGACAGGCGCATACGTGAGCTGCCGTTTGCCTATTGGGCGATATGTCCTTACTCGCGAGTGTTCTTAAAGTGAGTGTCCTTAAACCGGGGTATGCCTGTACGTCTTTTTTTTCCAGACTTGAAATTCACATTGAATGCGAAGTCATTCTCTCCAAATCCAAATGAAGGAGTTATCACATGTGCGCATGCTCAAAGTTAATGTGTCTTTGTTTTTAAAGGAAGCTCCCATGGCCCAGGGGATTTACTGTAAGGATAACGACTCGAATGCCTTTTGCAACTAAATTAGTCTGTCTTTGTCAAATGTGTGTGCGTCCGTGAATCCTTGGAACTGTTTTAAAATGTAATAAAGAGTTAAAACTCACAGAATCCAGAGACCACTCACAGAAACACTACTGTACAGTATGAAAAGTAGAACAAGCCTAGCAAAAGTATTGAATAATAAATATAGAATAAAAGATATACATTTTTATTTTTGTGGTTTCTTAGCAGAATTAATAACACATGCAAGTCTATTGTAATTATACTGCAAAATGCAACGTCATTGATAAAATAAAACAGTAGTGATGATAACAATGGACACATGTATTGAATATGAAAACATAGCATCATACTGTATAAGGTTTTGTATAAAGCTCACAATTACTCTCTCCTTCTCAATAAAAATGACATTGTCACCTGAAATTTTTTTCCTCATTGGATTTTTAAATCTGATTCACAATGCGCAAGCAACATTTAAAAAAAAAAAAGCGATATTAGAGTTCCATCGAACTTCCTGTTTATCTTTTGTCACAGGATGTCAAAGTTTCTTTTCTGGGGAAAAAAAATGATGCTATTATTTCCGGTATTGCGCATGCGTCAAGTCATGCGTCAAGTCGTGCTGTAGTGTGCATGAGTACACTAATGGATACTGTATGGCAAGAATACTGTACACTACTATAGTGTAATTGGAAATTAAAGCAGCAGTTCAAGCAATTTCTTACATGTGTTTTTTTTTTAAATAAATCAGTTCTGTACTATGAGAACAAACTTGTAGCATTTAATTTTTTTTAAAATGTTTTAAAGACATTTCTAATGTTTCTAATGTACTGTAGGAAGCATTTCCAAAATGACAGCTCCCTTCCCCTTCTGATAGGCTCTGGCTCTTGAGCCCCGCCCTCTCTCTAGCAGTCCACCAATTGTATTTACTGTAGTAACTGCTCAGTCAATCATATTGCAGGACTACATTTTCAATAATGCTGTGCAAGAATTGAATTAAATAGCCCTGAGCAAAGTGATTGATTACAAGAGAACGTACTGATCTGTAGCTTACTGTAGCTAATCACCTGTCTGTGTGCATATTGTATTGATGCACATATTGTTTAAAAAAAAAAAGGATATATATTTTTTTAAACGGCAGCTTGAACTGCAGCTTTAAACTTAAGACTGTACAGTATAGTGTAATACAGTATACTGTAGTATTGTACATTATATTATATGGGCATGATGTACCACTATGCCAGTCAATGGGTAGAGGGTGGGTATAGTTTCCCCGGGGTGGGTGGTTAAACTGCCCAGGTGGGTAGCAGGGGTGGGGGATTAACCCCTTAATTACTTTAGCGGTTACTAACCGCTATGGTGATTAAGGGATTAGGGGCCATTAAATTGTATTTTTTATTGCTGTGTTCCTGCCAATGAAGGACATGGACGTGGAGGATGATGATGAGGGTTACCCTACTCCTAGTAGGGGTAAGTAGAAGTTTATTTTGAATCGCCAAATGAGCTATTATCCAGATCTGGATAATAGTAATTTTGCCCATTACTGTACTGTAATGTGTTGGGGGTGGGGGGGTGTTGTTGGGTTAGAGGAGGTATTAGGGTTGTTGTGTTTTGTTATGTTTATTGGGGGTAGAGGGATTGGGTGAAGGGGTAGTTGCCCAAATGGTGGGTGGGTATGCCTACTGGGTGGGTAGCAGGAGTGGTTAACCACTTAATTACCATAGTGGTTCCCAAAACTATGGTAATGAAGGTGTTAACTCCTAGTACAACTTTTCAAGCAGGCCTTAACACCCACCCTGGGGCAAATACTCCCTTCATCCACCCCCTCTGCCCCCAATAAACAGAGTACTCTGGTTTAACCCCTTCATTGCCTTAGTGGCTAGCCACTAAGGTAATCAAGCTGTTTTTATTATAATTTGAATACTAGTGGGCGTGAGCAGGGGATCGCCGGAGCAGAACCGCGTTTATTTCATGTCCGGGGACCCCCTGATTACCGGGATACAGGCCCCGTTATGGGGTGCCGGTATCCCCATGCAATGTTTAAATGTCACGCGTCATGTGACCAGGACATTTAAACACAAAGGAGATACCGCTACCCCATACCGGGGGTCCCCGGACCTGAAATCAAATGTGGTTCTACTCCGGAGACCCCATGCTCCTTCACACTAATATTCAAATGTTAATAAAACCACTGTGATCGCCTGCGAGAGCTGTACAGGGAGAGGCCGGTCTCCCTGTGCAGCTCAGACTGCGATAAAATTGCAGGCACAAGAACTTAGAAAAAATCTGATGACTTAGCTGCTACGCTGAACGGTTTTGGCATTTTCTTATCACATGGCTTGAGAGTGGATCAGATTCTTTCTGAATACCGTGATAACTCAAATTTCTAATTGTTTGGCAGGAACATGCCAAACATTGCGAGATAGCAGCAAACTCATCGAAGCTACTAGAAGGAGCCCCTAAGTGGTTCTGTGACAGGGTGAATGAACGTCACCAGCCATATACCTGGCAAACCTATGTTTAGGCTTGCAGTGCAGCAGTGACGAGATTAAGTTTCAGTGTAGAAGGGCTGCTTAATTAGTCTGAGCCCAGCTGCCTCATCAAGGTGTTTTAAAACCCCCAGGCTGTACACACATGGAGGCTAGCTGGTCAGGAGACAGGACTGAAAGGCTGAAGAGATTACTGTTATAAGGTCTGTTTGCAAAGTACATGTTTTATGAACTGTCTGTGTTCTGCATGCTGAAGAGATGCTGTCATGTTTGCTATGCTGAAGAGAAGCTATTTTGTTTTTTGAATGCTGAAGAGAAGCTATTTTGTTTTTGTGTGTTGTATTTTTTTGAGGCTCAATAAATAAGCCTTATCAAGATAACCCGCGTGTGTGGTTGCATGTACCTTGCAACATATGGTGTCAGAAGTGCCGGGATTTTGAGAGGCCCCAGCAGTTGAAGGGCCACACACACACAAAAATGAGAAAAATGGAAGAATTTTTAAAAGAGTTTCTGTGCGAGCAGACCAGACAGCAGGGACTGCTAATGCAGGAGCAGACCAGCAAGCAGGGACTGGTAATGCAGGAGCAGGCCCAACTACAAGCAGAGAGAGATGAAAGACGATTTGTGCAGCAAACCCAGCTCCTAACCCAGCAGCAGGCAGCACAGGATGAGCGGATGGCCAGGCGCTGACCCAATTCCAGGGGTCTGCCAGTCCAGAACTTCCGAACAAACCCCCGATACTCCTGAGGAAAATGGCTCCGAACAAGGATCCAGAGGCTTTTCTACTGACATTTGAAAGGGTTGCCAAAGCTCAGGGCTGGTCTGCAGATCGCTGGGCAACTGCTTTGGCCCCGCTCCTCATAGGAGAAGCCCAGGCCTCATATCAGGGCCTCCAAGCAGATCAGGCAATGGACTACCAACAAGTAAAAGCCGCCATACTGGATCGCTTAGGTCTGACCCCAGAGACCTACTGGCAGCAGTTCCGGAACCTCAAGTACACCGCTAAGATGAGACCCCGGGTCCTCGCTCAGCGGTTATTGGACTTGTGTACTCGCTGGATACAACCCGAGGAGCGCACCAAGGACACAATTCTTGAGCAAGTTGTTTTGGAACAATTCCTACAGATAATACCCCCTTCCGCACGCTCGTGGGTAAAACGCCATGCTGCTGAAACCCTAGCTTTGGCGGTCCGACTCGTTGAGAACTTCCTTTGGGCCGAGGATCAGGCAAGTGCCCTGTACCCGACGGATCCAACTTCACCAGCACTTGCGGACACCCAAAGAGGGAGATCGGAACATCGGGGAAACTATGGTCCCTCCATACGCAACCGCCAAGTGCCACGAAAGGAGCAGTCCTTCCAACAAGGAAGAAGTCAAAATGCCGGGCACCGCCGAGACCCTCATCCCCTTTCTGATGTTGGCTCATCGACAAATGAGAGGCAATTCCGAGGACGTCGCCCACAGGACCCATCAGATGCCTGGTCTCCAGTATCCAGTCCAGCAGAGCGCTATCCGCGGCACCCTCCTGTGAGGGAACCCTCTCCATGTTCCGCCTGCAGAGAACAAGGCCACCGGCATGTGGACTGTCCTCAGATGGATTGTTCCTTCAGCAGGACAGTCGCCTTGGCCTTCACTGGAGAAAATTACAAGCCCTGGCTACTTCCAACCCAGGTTGGGGGGAAAACCGTCCAGGCCTTTGTAGATTCGGGCTCTGGGAAAACTCTGGTCTTCCAGGAACTGATACCACTTGACGTCTGTTCTTTTGACTCCCCATGGAGTATAGAATGTATACACAGCGATGTAAAACGGTATCCGACGGCCAAAATCCGGCTACAGGTAAAAGGTCAGGAAGCCTACCTCGAAGTAGGAGTCGCTCCTTGGCTCTCTGCCCCCGTTGTGCTCAGCCAGGACTGGCCTTTCTTTTCGGACCTAATGGCTCCAGTCTCTCCCAAGGAGCCTTATTCTATGGCTCAGGAGAACCCTGGTAAATTGTTCCCCTTCTCGGCAGACCTTTTTTCCCAGTAGACACCTGGTTCAAAAGACTCGGAAGCAAAGACGCTCTGACAAACAGGACTGGTTGCAGAAATCTGGGTCTCAAGGTGACCATTCTAGTAGCCAAAAGTCACAAGTGATCACAGGGGATGGCCAGAGGGAGGGGGATATGGCCCCTGGAGATTTACCAGACCTATACCTCCCTGATTTTCATCAGAGGCAAAGAGAAGACCCGGTCCTTGCTAGACAGTATGATAAGGTGGTAAAAATTGATGAGCAGATATTAAATTCACAGGGGGTGATAGTATTCCCCCATTTTGAATTATCAAATGATATCCTGTATAGGGTGAATAGGCAAACACAAACAAGGGAGGTCACCAGACAGATATTGGTTCCCAAGGCGTTTGTTAAATCTGTGTTCACTCTAGCCCATGCTGTCCCTTGGGGTGGTCACCTTGGCAGGGATAAAACATTGGACCGTATTTCATCCTGATTCTATTGGCCAGGGATGCATAGTGATATTGCTAGGTTATGTGCGACATGTCCTGAGTGCCAGCTAACTAGTCCGAAGGGACAAAAACCAGCCCCTTTGGTTCCTCTACCCTTGGTGTCAGTTCCCTTTGAGAGGATTGGGATAGTAGGACCTCTAGAACCTTCTGCGAAAGGACACAGGTTTATTCTTGTAATAGTTGACTATGCAACAAGATATCCTGAAGTGTTCCCCCTGAGAACAGCAACGGCGAAGCAAGTAGCCAACAAGTTGTTGGAGCTGTTCTCACGGGTTGGACTTCCCCAGGTTATGTTGACAGACCAAGGTACAAATTTTATGGCTAAATTGATGCAGGATGTCTTAAAATTACTAGAGGTCAAGTCTGTTCGGACATCGGTCTACACTGGCGACACACTTTATTCAAGCTCGGCTAGTCCCACGAATTCGGGTATACCCGGGTGTATTGAGGTTTGTGACTGTTTTCTGCCCGAGTGCATTGAGTTATTTTCCGGCAGGGATTGAAGCATTTTATTCCCGTTGGCTGCAATACTGCACACTACATATATATATACTGCATTACAATTCATGAATTTATGCCATCTGGTAGACACGCGAAGCATTGCAGCCTATTAAATCCTAATCATTATCATTTAACAGATCAGCCGCCCATCAGCCAGGCATGAACCCAGGCTGGGAAGGCAAATGCAACGGGGCTTGTCAGAGGTGAGGAGCGGCGCATTCCAGGTATCTGCCAGGTACATACCGGGTATTTGCTCGAATAAAGTGTGTCGGTGCAGTACCATCCACAGACTGACGGATTGGTGGAAAGATTTAACCGAACTCTAAAAGGGATGCTGAGAAAATTTGTAGATTCAGAGAAGAGAGCCTGGGATGAACTTCTCTCTTTTCTGCTGTTTGCAGTGCGGGAAGTTCCCCAAGCCTCCACGGGATTCTCTCCATTTGAATTGCTCTATGGCCGCCAACCCCGGGGTATCCTAGACCTCCTGAAGGAGTCCTGGGAGGAACAGCGGTCCCCTTCTAAGAATACCCTGCAATATGTATTGGACCTTAGGAAGCGCCTAGATGTAGTCGGCCATTTTGCTAGGGAGAATCTTAGATCAGCCCAGGACAGTCAGGAGAGACATTACAATCAAAATGTTCGTATGAGAGTGTTTCACCAAGGAGATCAGGTGATGTTGTTGTTACCCAGTTGTGAGAGCAAACTCCTAGCCAAATGGCAGGGCCCATTCGAAGTACTCCGCCGCACGGGTGATGTGGATTACGAGATCGCTCAACCAGGGTCCAGTTAGGGTAAACAAATTTACCATGTGAACTTGCTGAAACCCTGGAAGATGCACAGTCTCTATTCATCCACCCGGTGGAGGAGGAAACAAACTTGGGTCCGCAGCCCCCACGGGAGAACATCGTGGGTGACAATAAAATCCCAATGGGTAGACAATGGCCCTCTGAACAAAAAGGGGACTTGTTAGAAATAATTACACAATTCCATGATGTTTTTTCTGATTTGCTAGGGCAAACTAATTTAATTTCACATGTGATCGAGACAGCACCTGGGGTAAAAGTACGTTCCCGTCCTTATAGGTTGCCTGAAAGTCGCAGGGCCCTAGTAGAGAAGGAGGTACAAGAAATGTTACACTTAGGAGTGATTGAGGAATCATGCAGTGAGTGTTGTAGTCCACTAGTTATGGTCCCTAAACCCGATGGGAAGGTAAGATTTTGTGTGGACCTCCGAAAGGTCAATGCGGTATCCAAGTTTGACGCATATCCGATGCCAAGGGTGGACGAGTTAATTGATGCCCTTGGTAACGCAGAGTATATATCCACGCTGGACTTAACAAAAGGATACTGGCAAATACCTTTAGAGAAAAAGTCCAAGTGCAAAACAGCCTTTGCCACTCCCATGGGTTTATACCAGTTTGTGACAATGCCATTTGGACTGCATGGATCCCCAGCCACATTTCAGAGACTCATGGATAAAGAGCTGAGACCCCATAGGGCTTATGCCGCAGCCTACCTAGATGACATTGTCATATATAGTAAACACTGGCGGGCCCATCTAAATAGGCTGAAAGCGGTCCTCAAATCTCTAAGAGAGGCAGGGCTCACAGCCAATCCTAAGAAATGTGCCTTAGTTAATGTGGAAACCAAATACTTAGGGTATGCAGTGGGAGGTGGAAAAGTAAGGCCACTAGCCGACAAGGTAGCTGCCCTGAAAGAAGTTCCGACCCCCAAACAAAAACGCTCTCTGCTGGGTTTAGCAGAGTACTATCGGCGGTTCATCCCCAACTACTCGGAAGTTGCAGCCCCATTAACGGACCTTACAAAAAAGTGTGCCCCTACACAAGTGGTATGGTCTAGGGAGTGTCAGAGAGCCTTTGAGGACATAAAAAAGGTGTCTATCAGAGGGTCCTGTCCTTAGAAGCCCAGACTTCAACAGGCCTATTGTAGTGCAAACCGATGCATCAGAGATAGGGCTAGAGGCAGTGTTGTCACAACAGTTTGAGGGAGTGGAATATCCGATCCTTTTTCTGAGTAGGAAATTGTTCCAGAGGGAAAAAAACTACTCAGTGATTGAGAAGGCGTGCCTCGCAGTAAAGTGGGCAATCGAGGCTTTGAGGCATTACCTGGCAGGAGTCCATTTTACTCTGGTGATGGACCATGCTCCATTGAAGTGGTTAAATAGTATGAAGGACTCCAATGCTAGATTGACCAGGTGGTTTATGGCCCTCCAACCCTTCTCATTTGAGATTCAGCACAGGCCTGGAAAAGTGAATGCAAATGTTGACTTCTTTTCTAGAGAAGGGGTGGATGGTATGGCTTCAGCCGTGCGTAGCTCCAGCCACACACTAACAGGGGAGGAATGTGACAGGGTGAATGAACGTCCCCAGCCATATACCTGGCAAACCTATGTTTAGCCTTGCAGTGCAGCATTGACGAGGTTAAGTTTCAGTGGAGAAGGGCTGCTTAATTAGTCTGAGCCCAGCTGCCTCATCAAGGTGTTTTAAAACCCCCAGGCTGTACACACAAGCAGGCTAGCTGGTCAGGAGACAGGACTGAAAGGCTGAAGAGATTACTGCTATAAGGTCTGTTTGCAAAGTACATGTTTTATGAACTGTCTGTGTTCTGCATGGCGAAGAGAAGCTGCCTTGTTTGCTATGCTGAAGAGAAGCTATTTTATTTTTTGTATACTGAAGAGAAGCTATTTTGTTTTTGTGTGTTGTATTTTTTTGAGGCTCAATAAATAAGCCTTATCAAGGGAACCCGCGTGTGTGGTTGCATGTACCCTGCAACAGTTTCACAAACCTTTTCTCGCCACTATGTATATTTTTATTTCTACCGGGTAATCTTTATATTTTATCTGGAATCGTAGCCACATAATTATTGTACAAGCAACAAAAAAAAAGGAGTACTTAAACTATACATGTACATTCAAAGGCCCAGATACATCAAGCAGTGATGAGGAAAACTGAAGATGTTATTTCCAAAACTGTATTATTTTTTGGAGATAACATCTCCAGTTTTCCTTATCACTGCTGGATGTACAGTATTTGAGCCAAAGACCCTTACTCAATATGCAGTGAAGTAATTTCTCTGTAAGGGAAGGTTCTTCACTCAATTCAAAAGAATGAGGTTTAGAATCTTTCCTGGCAGGGTGAAGCAGCTTCACAGCATATTTAATAGATAGAAAGTAAAGCATTTGGTTACCAGAGAAACACTAAAAATGCCAAAATTATTTTGAAATGCTACGGCGCATTACCTCTTTAATCAACTTCCCATATCCCAATTTCCATCCCTCCCCCCTCCCCATGGGTCTAATCTGCAGCACATAGTCATTGGGATAGAACTGATGAGCAGCTAAATACTAATTGGCAACATACTGTAACAGCTTTGAAGCTGGTTGGGACACAAATTAGACATAGCAGGCTAAGAACAGATATGACAACCGATCCATAGTGAACAAATTTGTTGCCATTAAAGTAATTCATACAGTATATTACGTGGTGCAAGCAGCTACAAATCTCTAGAGACTCTCAATTACATTTTTTAAGTGAATTTAGATTTTGAGTGTACGTTTTTTTAAATATTTTGTATTAAAAAGTTTTTTAAACATTCATACAGATACAGTATACAGTATGTTCCAAACAATCTGCACTTACACACCTACCCATTTACTTGGGCAAGATCCCCATTTCATTCCTCTAAGTTTTAGGGCCTCCTCCAATAAAATCTGAAAAATCGCCAGGGATTTTAAATCTCAATTTTTGACAACGTTGCTATCAGTGTATGCAGAAAGCCCTGAATACCAGTGATAGCAACATTTGCAAAAATGCTGTAGCCGGTGTCGAGATGATTGACCCTCTGAAAAGGGCTCACCCGGCGAGTTGATTCTGCTGCAGAGTGAGAGAGCGGCCTCTCTCTCCGCAAATCTCACCAGAAATAAATTCTTTTTAATTAAAATTTTATTACTAGTGTACGTGAGCAGGGGGTCTCCAGAGCAGATATCTCTGATGCATGTAAATGTCCCATGTCACATGACCGGAACATTTACATGCATAGGAGATACCAGCACCCCATAACGGGGCCTGTATCTCGGAAAGCAGGGGGTCCCCAGACCTGATATCAATGCAGTTCTGCTCCGGAGACCCCCTGCCCACGCACACTAGTATTAAAATTTCTATTAAAATATATAGTAAGCACCAATACACAACCCACCCTCTGTGCCCCCATGTAAAACCATTATTTATTTATTTTAACACACGATTGATAACATAGGCCGGTGGGGATCCCCACGGGTGTCCGGAGGCCCCAAAGGGCCCCCTGTGGTCCCTGCTTGTGTCCGGGTGTCCTCGGACCACCCGCAACCCCCACGTCAAGGCCTAAACACACACAAAGGGCAAACTACCACCTTCACCTACTCCTGCTACCCACAATAAGCATGGCACTGGTGTTTAACCCCTTCATTACCTTAGCGGTTAGCCACTAAAGTAATGAAGTTGCCTGTAAATGCATTTTTCATGCATCTGATTCATGCCGGGGTCTCTGGAGCTGGTATTAATGTGTATTAGCTCCGGAGGCCCCGGCATCAATGCGATGCAGGAAAAATGCATTTTTTTTCTAAATGCCGTTTCGTCGCTTCTCACCACCTTCTTGCCAACTTTTTCTGGCAGGACGATTTGGAGAGGGATTCTCAATTCTAGAGCGGCGATCAGCCTCGATAAGCTGATTGGGGCTTGTAACAGGGGACTTATCCCTGTTCACAAATGTGCCTCTAATCCAGCAGTGTGGTGGTCAACTGCTGGTAGGCAATTAACTATCACCACCTGCCTGATTAGATGGCTTAGAAAAGCCTGTCTTTTGAGACAGGAAGAGAGACTCCTTTGCTCACACCTGAGCTGAACTTGGAGACAGAGCAGAGATTCCTTAGTCCACAACTGGGCTGAACCAAGGAAGGGCAGATGTCTTGAGCGACAAGCTGACCACAAGACAAAGAGGACAAGATTCTAACCTGGAGCCTGACATTTTCTGTGCACACAAGGGTGCGGTTCCAGGAGAGCAGAGAAGCTTCCCCTACAGCAGCCCAGCTAACAGATAAGACTTTTTCATATAAGACTATTATCTATGTATGTGTATTGATAAATGTCTCCATGATTTGGGGCTGGTAAATAGCTTAGCTAACCAACCCAGTCAGAGAGGGCTGAGCTACATGTATAGATAGTCTCCAAAGCAGAGATAGGGGTTTTTGGTTGGCTCACTATTTCGCTTATGTTGATTTTTTGCTGTTTAAAGCGACAGGCACAATAAAGCCTTGTTATAATTTCACCTTACAACAGTCTCCATTGTGTACCTCTGCACATGTCCTCCTACATATGGTGTCAGAAATTTGGGATGAGAGGTGGCCTTTGAAGTTTAAAGGGCCAGAGATTGCCTGTGGATTTTTTTTTTGCTTTTGCCTGCATACAGTCTTGCAAACAAACCTATTCTGGAAGCTAGAGGATCACGTGGTTATGTCTTAGCTCAGATAGTGCCAACTCGCCCTCTTTCCTAAGCACGACAAGATCTGTTTCTTTTCTTGGTTTTATTGAGGGAAAACAGGATAAGGTACAGTCTCTTGTGTAGAGGTGTAGGTGTCTCTGTGTGTGCTCAGTGATCAAGGGAGGTGAAAAGATTCTCCTTCAGCACCATTACAGGGTTTACAGAGAGGTACTCACAAATCCAGGGAAAATGGTGGAAAGGATGAAGCAGTGTATGCTGGGTGTAAGATAGTCTGGGGACAGACCATCTGTGGGCAGAACAGAGGGGGAGACAGCAGACTAACCCATTTGGGAGAAAGGCTGGGGCTGCCATGGCAACTCACAGGAGTGCCTGGAGAAGCTGCAACATGTAGCAAAATGTAGCATCTTAATGCAGCAAACTGCTGGGAAGGGGGAAATGGCACTGTATTATCACACAAGCATTGGAGTTGCATGTAGAACCAAATACATACAGCTGCCACTAAGCATGCTGACAAGCAGGGCTGCAAGGACAAGGGGGGGGTGAGACAGAAATGCAGACAGGGGTATTCCTGTTCCATGACACTCCCCGTCTGGTATCTGTAGATACCACTATATGGTAGGCTATGTGGAACATATGTGCAATGCATACAACATAACAACATAATAATGCAAAGTCCATGTCCACATAACGAGGTGATACCGGCCGGCACCACTGGTGTTGAAATCCCTTGGCAAAGTCTTTTAGCAAAGGATATTGGATGGATGAACCACTCCAGGTTTGCTGGTTTCACCACAATGTCTTCCTGTGAAAGTCTCTGGCACTGTTTCCTTTCGACTTTGTGAGAGAACAGTCCCTTTGACTCTGTAGCTTTCTCTACAGAGTGCATCACCTCATGGATGTGCCAGTCATCCCATCACCTGGCGTTTGGCGGGAGGAGATGGCTTTAGGTTCCTTGCGGAAGCGGATTAATGTCCCTGGAAGACTGATCGTCAAGTCTTGTCCAGTGAGGAGGGTGTCGTTCAGGGAGACTCCCTGGAGTTGAGCGCTAGGGTTGAACACTACCCGGATTTGATCGGGTTCCTGAGGGTGGTAGGCCCCAGGTGATTGGAGGTACCGACATTCTCCACCTTTCTTCATTAGAAGTGCTGGCTTTGCTTGGCCGGTAAGGAATATCTTTTGGGTGAAGGCCACAAAGTTGCTTTTGATCTCCGGCTCCCTTTGTGGGTTGTGGCAGAGCGAAGTGAACCTAGAGATGGTAGGTCCTCTATTGTTCGGGAGGCATATTTTTGGTGAACGGACTGGTAGCGGAGTCACCCAACTGCTTAGTCCGTCTTTAGAGAGCTCCTTGACTGTTAACTTCGGGAATCCTCTATCTTCCCTCGATGGTGTTTGCTTGTCATTGTCCCTTGTTGTCTGGAACGCTGTGCACCATAGTTCATCGGTACATTTCTCTTGCACGAGAACATCACCGCGTAGTTTGGTGAAACGCTTTTGTGTTTCTTTGTTGACTGCCATCGGGAGGTTGTTTTCTCCCTGGACATGACGAAGAACAGTCTCTTTTGTCCTTGTAAATCCTTTTGGGAAATGTCTCTGCAACTGTCCCTTTTTACGTGTTTGAACGAACAGTCCTTTTGACATTGTGGCTTCGCCTGTGGGGCGCAATCTTTTGCGGCTATGCCAGCCGTGGCGATTGGTTGCTCTGTTGCTTGATACTCTGTAGAGAGGAACAACTGTACGTCTTAATTGTGCCCTTGCTCGCGGGAGTATTGTCTGATTGTTTGTTGTTTTTAGGACAATCCCTTTGTCGGTCACCTTTGGGAGGTTACTCTCTTCCTTCGGTGGAGTCGACTCATCATCCTTGGCTGTCTGGACTGCTGAGCATCCTAAGCCATTGTCGCATCCCATCGGCGTGGGGATGTCTTTGTTGGTCTCAGGGGTATGACCTTGTCTTTTCTCTTCACTTGGCCCTTCGGTCACATGGAGATGGCCAAGACATGGTTCGGAGAAAGATGTGTGTCCACATTCTGTCACCTCCGTTCTGCGGGCATCGACGTAGTCTTGCCCGTGCTCTTTGTTAGTGCACGAGTTGCCCACTATCACCCATCCTAGGTCGAGTCTTGGGCGTATGGCGCGTTGTGGGGTCCGTTGTGCTGTTTACGGACTTTATGTACTCTCATGATGTCCCTACCGAGCAGCAGCAGGATCTTGGCGTCTTGTTCCACCGGCCGGATGTGGTTGGCTATTCCTTTGAGGTGGGGGTAATGGAGTGCCACGTCTGGTGTGGGTATCTCGTCCCTGTTTGTGGCCATGTGGTTGCACTCGATGAGTGTGGGAAGGGGCATGTTCACTTTGCCGTCTATTGAGCATATGGTGTAGCCATTCACTCTTCTCCCTGTGGTCTCCATTTGCCCTGCGCACGTTCTGAGAGTGTAAGGAGAAGCACCATCTTGTATGTTAAACATGTCGAAGAACTCTGACCTGACCAGTGATCGGTTGCTCTGGTCGTCGAGGATTGCGTACATCCGAATAGCCTTCTCAGGTTGTCCCTGGGGGTGCACTGCGACAAGGCATATTTTGGAGCAGGACATTTTGTCACCTTCTTTTCCGCAAACTTCAGTGCGCTGAGATGTGACGGATGTTGACTCTCCTTCTTCTTTCTCCCCGCCATGCTCCGCTATGGAGGATGGGTTCTTGAGTTGGTGGAGTGTCATCGCCTCTGGGTGTAACGCTGTCACGTGTTTGTCACTCTCGCACACTGTGCATTTGATCTCTTCCTTACAGTCCCTGGCTAGATGGGTAGTGGAACCGCAGCACTTGAAGCAGACTCCGAATTCTCCAAGTAACCTCTTGCGTTCCTCTAGGGACTTCATCCTGAACCCAAAGCACTTGTTGAGTGGGTGTGGCTTCTTGTGTATGGGACATTCCCTGTTTGGGTCCCTTGGTTCCTTGTCTCCGGCGACCGACTGATCGGGAGTAGTTTGGGTCGTGGGAGGCACGTCCGTCCTGCGGGCCGAGACGGGTGTTTGGGGGTTACCATATCTCGTCGCTGGTCTCTCGTTCTTCAGGCTGCTCGCACTGTATGTGGTTTGCGTACCTAAGATGAAACTGGGATCGTTCCTTGTCCTTGCCGCTTCGCGGATGAAGCTCACGAAGAATGAGAATGGGGGGAAGACAACCTGCTTCTCCCTTTTGTATTTGGAACCTTGTGAAAGCCACCTTTCTTGGAGGTTGAAGGGTAGCTTCTCCAGGATGGGTCTCACTCCACGAGCTGAATCTAGGGCGTTGAGACCTATTAAGGAGTGGTCTTTCCTTGCGAACTCCAGTTCTTGCAGCAGGTCTCCAAGATCTCGTAACTTCGAGTAGTCTTTATTCGTGATCTTGGGGAAGCTCTCGATTCTTTTGAAGAGTGAATCCTCGACTGCTTCGGGGCTGCCGTAGGACTCTTCTAGCCTTTCACACACTAGGTCAAGACCTACTTGGGGTTGATGCGCGTTTGCCGTCCGAAGTCTCTGCGCTTGCTCCATGGATACGTTCCCCAGGAACTTGACTAACAGGTTGAGCTCTTCCCTTGCTGAGAAGTCCAAGCTGTCGATTGCGTCTTTGAACGTGAACTTCCACGTCCGGTAGTTCTCAGGGCGGTCGTCGAAGCTGATGAGTCCTGCGTGCACCAAGTCGCGCCGGATCATGTACTTGGCTATGTCTGTCAGACCTGAGACATCGGCGCGTTTTCCCCGTTCTGAGGTAGTTGCTGGGAGGGTCTGTGCGGTCGCCTCTTCCTTGGCATGGACGCGTGATGACTGCTGGCCAGTGTGAGGGGCTGTTTTCTCCTGCGTGGGTGTACCTGGATTGCGAGCCTGTTGTGGTGCATCCGTGTGCGCGCTGGCGTGTGGATCACTGTTGCGGCTGTGGCTATCCCAGGCAGCATGTGCCATTGATGGAGCAGCGTCTTCTCCTCGTGGTCCTAGCGAGTCTTCGGTATCTGTGGAGTCGCTCCATCCGTGTTGAGATGGTGCGCTGGTGTTCACGCTGAAGAGGCTCCTGACGTAGTCTTCAGTGCGTTGGACTGGATCCTCTGAGGCAATCCGTCTGTAGGGTTGCTCCCCGCCATCCTGTTGCGCGGCTGCCTCTAGGACTTCAGCTTGGGCTATGGCGGCGGCGGCTTCCTTCTCTTGATTAAGTGCCTCTAGATCCGCGTCCAATTCGGCCTTTTTATGCGCCGCGGCAGCGGCAGCATTTGCAGCGGCGGCATTTGCAGCGGCGGCGGTAGCAGCAGCGGCGGCATTGGCAGCGGTGGCATTAGCAGCGGCATTGGCAGCGGCGGCAGTGGCAGCGGCATTGGCAGCGGCGGCCGTGGCAGCGGCGGCGGCATTCTGCTCCTCCTCTTCTATGCGCGCTCTTTCTGTCCTTACGGCTGCCTCTCTGCGACTATATTCAGCCCTGGCACGTGCGGCCTCTGCGGCGGCTCGCGCCTTGGTAGCGTTTGTGCTTGCGCTGGACGCGTTAGACTGCGCTGATCTTGCTGATCTACTGCTGCGGCAGAGTTTATTCGAGCATTTGCCCGTTCTCTGCCGCAGCAGTAGCCTGGCGCGCGCCCGAGAGTGACGGGCGCGCGCCGAAGCAGCGGAAGAGCGCCCTCCGATCGGGGCGCTCTCCCTACCGCTGCCGGGTCCGCCGGGTCCCCCGGAACCCCCTGCCGCTGTCCCGCGATCGCGGGACACCAGGGCTCCCTCGGGGAGCCCCTGGACGCGCGTGCAGGGGGCGCACGCTCCCGAAGACGCGTGACCGCGCGTCTATGACGCGCGGCACGCCGAGGGGCGGCCACTAGCAAGCCGGGAGATTTCCCGGCTTGCGGTACCGACCACACTCGAATAAAGTGTGTCGGTACTGTAGATGAGTGCCTGGATATGCTTGAGCGCTGCGATGAGGTCTCCTGCAAAAGGTCCTTCCTCTTATTCTCAGCTTCCGTGATGGCGGTTTGCACGATGCCATCACGTTCTAGGTCAATCGCCTTTTGTAGGTCGCGCTCTCGTATGCTATCTTCCGTGTTAGTTCTTGTTAGATAGGTGAAGTATGCCTGTGACAGCGCTTGGTAGCCGGAGCTGTCTACCTTCAATTGAGTTATCCCCTGATCGAGCTGTTGCACATAATTGCCAGCGCCGGCGACATTGCATACCCCAAGTGCGGTTGTTTCCCAGGCCAACTCTAATTTAGCGCGGTGCGCTTCAATGTCAGTCTCATATTTTTCGCGGGCCTTTTCTGTCAGTGTGACTGTCCGTTTAGGCCTTGCGCCTGCCTGCGCCTGTTGCAGTTGCGCGGCGGTCTCTGTGTCTGAGTGATCGCTCTCCTGCGTGATGTCTGGTGAGGCTCTGTGTTCTGCCATGCTGTAGGTGTGTGTAGGCCTTTTGCCAGTGCGTGTGGCGTGCGGTCTTTTACCTTGTCAGCGATGGGCGTCTGTCTCAGATGATGCCGAGCGGTGTCCTGCAGCGTGCAGCGTTGGGGTAGCTGTACTTACAGGTGTCCGTTGGCTCCTCACTGTGGGGCTGAGCAGCGGGTGGACTCAGACAGAGAAAAAGGCAGTTAGGAATTGTGAGAGAAGCACTGTTTGTTGCAAGGCTGCCGTGCAGTTTGAGCTACTGGTTGTCTGTGAAAGCTGCAGACTGTTCGCAGTTTTAGCTGCTTGGTGCTTCCTTTGTGTGGTGTAGAGGTTGCTCTGTATAGCTGTGTAAGCTGCTTGCTTGTACTGCTGTAGAGGCCACTCTGTATAATGGAGTCTGGAGTAGCAGCTCCTGTAAGTGTCTGTAAGGCACACGATAATCTTTTCACTATTCTGGAAGCTAGAGGATCACGTGGTTATGTCTTAGCTCAGATAGTGCCAACTCGCCCTCTTTCCTAAGCATGACAAGATCTGTTTCTTTTCTTGGTTTTATTGAGGGAAAACAGGATAAGGTACAGTCTCTTGTGTAGAGGTGTAGGTGTCTCTGTGTGTGCTCAGTGATCAAGGGAGGTGAAAAGATTCTCCTTCAGCACCATTACAGGGTTTACAGAGAGGTACTCACGAATCCAGGGAAAATGGTGGAAAGGATGAAGCAGTGTATGTAAGATAGTCTAGGGACAAACCATCTGTGGGCAGAACAGAGGGGGAGACAGCAGACTAACCCATTTGGGAGAAAGGCTGGGGCTGCCATGGCAACTCACAGGAGTGCCTGGAGAAGCTGCAACATGTAGCAAAATGTAGCATCTTAATGCAGCAAACTGCTGGGAAGGGGGAAATGGCACTGTATTATCACACAAGCATTGGAGTTGCATGTAGAACCAAATACATACAGCTGCCACTAAGCATGCTGACAAGCAGGGCTGCAAGGACAAGGGGGGGGTGAGACAGAAATGCAGACAGGGGTATTCCTGTTCCATGACAAAACCTGAGCAACAAAAACAAAGATTCACCTGCAGCAGAGATCAGAATTAAAGGGATACACACCCAGGCAGGAAACTTACACTGCACTGAAACCTACAAAACCACAGATGGACTCTTTTCCCCAATCCCAAGAGGAGAGAGAGAGAGACTGCTGAAGCAGGTAAACCTTATTTGCCTAACACAAAGTGTAATATGGTCATTGAAATAGGGGTTTTTGAGTTCCAGCCATAATCAGGGTTCAAGAAGTGAGACAGCCCTTAAAAGGGATAGGTGTTTGTTGTTTTCAAAAGTTTCACTGAAGCAATGAATACAGATGGTGACCCACAAGCGGTACTGATTTTGCAAATAAAGGTTGCCACACCGCATAGGACTACTACCAGCTGTGAATGGAGTATATGCAGAAAAGTGTGAAAATTGATGTAAGACTGTGCTGAAGCAGGGGATTTTTTAGCAAACAAATGCTGAGTGTAAAATTGCCCTACCGGGGAAAAAGGGATTTCTGAACTGTGTAAAAGGTATTCCAAAGCCAATTGCTGAGTGTTGAGTCACCCTGCCGGGAGTGAAAGAAATATTCTACTGCAAAGAATGTTGGTTTTTTTTTCTGCAAGTAAAAAAGTCTGCCTATGTATCTTGGGAGCAAAACAGGCACCCAAAGTGTGAAGTGTGAATGCCATAATACCCAAAGATGAGACTGAAAATTACTGAACTCAAGCAGAAAACCAAATTCTGTTGCTGAAGCGGAGGGATTGGACATAGCAAGTAAATAGTGTAAAGCAAATGCCTTTGCTGAAGCCAGAAAATGGGCAGCTAGCAAGCACTGTATTTAAAGAAATAGAACCCTGGGAATTTAAAATGGCCACCCAGCTGAAGTCAAATACAGACTCTGTAAAAATAGGGAAGAACATGTGTTCCTGGTGTAAAGAACCCCACCACACGGAGCAGTGTCCCTTCAGGCCTTATTCAGACGTTGAGAATGAATGCATGCACAGCAATGCTAATGTTGTAAAACTTACCCAAGGGAAGGAAAAGTCTACAGAGAGGCCTGTGAGAGCTATGACCTCTACAAGCAAAATATGCCCACCTGTAGGACTACAACTATTGGGGGTTCTAGCAAATACAGTGACCACAGCTGCAATAGCGCCTCCTGAGGTCAGGAAGAAAAATATACCTGATAGCTCCAAAATGGAGGACAAAATACAGTGTTCCTGTAATGAACCCTACCCCACGGAAGAGTGGCCCTTCCAGTCCGATGAGGAGGAAGACATCTCTTATGGGGAACCCAAACCGAGTCACACCCACAAAACACCCCAAGAATGGTGGGGGTGCCTGAACTCGGTACGAACTGAAAAGACCGCTCCCTATGATGAAGAATATGATCGGCGGGAGAAAGAGCGCGAGCAGTGGATCACCGAATATTTCCGTCAGCTATTACAGTTGCAAGAAAAGCCAGGTGGATCCAGTGACGCTGCTAAAATTTCAAATGAAGATGGAGACCCCAGTATCCCTGAGGGGACGGTGTCATCCAAAACAAAAAGGCAAAAAAAGAAAAAGAAAAGCGGTTCTCACTTACTGTGGAAGGAACAGACACATCTGCAGATCTTGCGGAGGAAAAGGGGGTCCGAAATGCCCTTCAGCCTCTAGAAAATGGAGAAGTCGTCCCACGGATGACCGAATATCCAGAGGGCCCAAGGCAGAAGTCGTGTACCCCAAAGAAGTGTCTGTCCGGTGCTAATAGTGGAAAAAACTCAACCAACCATCCCAGGGAAGCGGAACCGGTGAGTGACAATCCCTTGACCAGCCCTGGGAATGCCCTGAAGGTTGCCAGGCGTGACTGTGATCGGCTACCGGAAAATAACGTGAAGCTACAGTAAGATGTGCTCACAATGTACTCTTTGGCCAGGACAGAATTGGACGATCTCAAGACTGAGCTAGATACTGCAAACTCTACTATTTCCGCCATGGATGAAAAGCAGAGCCAATCTGATAAAATGATGGCTAAGCTGAAGCGGAAGTATGAGGAGGCACTGAAGCAGATGACAATCTTCCAGCAAGAGGTTCACACTCTTCGCATAGAGCTGAATGCCTCACAACAGGAGGTCAACAGTGTCCGGACAGACGTAGACGTATCTCAGAAGGAGGTTCATACACTCCGCAGAGCACTGGATGCCTCACATCATGAGATCAACAGCTGCCGCACAGAACTGGAAGTCTCCAGAAAGGACCTTCACAGTCTCACTGAGGAGCTGGATATGTCAAAGAAAACTATCCTACACAGGCGACACGTTTTATCCGAGCACGGCTAGCACCGCAAGCCGGGGGATGCCCCGGCGTGCTAGCCGCACTCCCTCAGCGTGCCGCGCATCACCGATGCGCGGTCACGCATCATCGGGTGCCTGCGCCCCCTGCACGCGCGTCCAGGGCTCCCCGAGGGAGCCCTGGTGTCCCGCGATGTGGGGGACGGCGGCAGGGGGTTCCGGGGGACCCGGCGGACCCGGCAGCGGGAGGGAGAAAGCCCCGATCGGAGGGCGCTCCTCCGCAGCTTCGGCGCGCGCCCGGCACCCTCCGGCGCGCGCCAGGTTACTGCTGCGGCCGAGAACGGGCAAATGCTCGAAAAAACTCGGCCGCAGCAGTACATCTTAACTTAGATCTCAAAGTCTCTCAGAAGGAGCTTCAGAACCTAAACCTGGAGATGGAAGTCTCACGCCAGGAGACAGCCCGCCTCCAAGCAGATGTGCAAAAATGGAAGGTGGACTGCAAGGAGGCCCTGAATAGTAAAGAGACTGAAAAAAGAGAAAATTTAAGATTAAAAAAAGAAAATTCTGAGTTGAGAGAACACGTCAAGGAAAAGAATGAAAAACTGCATGAGCTTGAAGAAATAAATAAACTTTTGGAAGATGAAAAGTTTGAAGCAGAGCACCGACTGCAGAACCAACTGCAAGGTCTGTGTACGCAGCTCCAGCATACCGAGGAGAAGCAGCAAACGCTGCAGGAAGAAAAGCTGCAGGCTGCTAAAGAGGTACAAGCGCTGCAGGAACGTCTGAATACCCAGTACATCCCCACAGAGCAGTATCAGGAGATAAGGGCCACGCTGCATGTCATCAGAACATCATTGGAGACAGAGCTTCGATACCAGGTAACTCTATATGAGAGGGAGCGGGAGAAGGCCCAGAAACTTGAGCAAGAGCTGGAGAAACAGAGAGACTGTTCCATTCCCTTGAGTCAGTACACCAAGGAGAAAACAGACGCAGCGGCAACCTTGACGACAAAAATTACAGAGCTCCAGAATATGAAGGAGACACTGATACAGACTCTGAGAAAGCAAAGTGCGCAGATAAATTCCCTGAGAAGAGACTTGCAAGACGCACTCAAACAGGTTGAGACTCTGCAGACCAGTAACTTACAGATTCCTCCAATAAGGAAAAAGGTATTGGCTCTGCCCAAGCACCAGTATCCCACAGTAACTAATGCCCGTGAGGACAACGGTACAGTGAGAGTTGGGGACTCCACGCACCTTCAAAACAAGATTACGAAGTTTGAACCACCTAAGAAAGCACAAGCCAAACCTACAGCTGCCGAACCGGCAACAAACAGAGGTAGGAGTGCAGAATCAAAGCCAGAAGAATCCTTAGCTGAGGAAGCTGAAAAGATAGGACGTTCTCTGGAAAGGGAGGTGGAGGTGCCACTCAGTCCCAAAGAAGCTGAACTGGCGACTCCGTTGTGTGGAGGAGGTGCAGAAAGACTGCTTCAAGAGCAGAAAACTCTAAAGGCTAGTCCTAACTGCTCTACAACTGTTGCCATACAGTTTGTCTACAAAAAGAGGAGTGCCCGACGCAACGGAAATCTCATGACAGCGCACTCGGTAAAAAGACTTTACTTGGAAAAAGTCCTCCTCAAGCGATTGAGGAGTGCTGATCTCAAGCACCTTCGGGAGGAGACAAAAATAAACTGGAGAAAGGGGTCCAATTCCAGCGGGACAGAGGGTTTTCTTCCTCCATCCACTCTCATTCAAGTCACAGAAAGATCTCGAAAGAGAGTGGAAGGATGGGCCTTGGCCGTGGTAAGCCCGAGCTTCCCACAAACAGGGGAGGTATGTAACAGGGGACTTATCCCTGTTCACAAAGGTGCCTCTAATCCAGCAGTGTGGTGGTCAACTGCTGGTAGGCAATTAACTAACACCACCTGCCTGATTTAGAGGGCTTAGAAAAGCCTGTCTTTTGAGACAGGAAGAGAGACTCCTTTGCTCACACCTGAGCTGAACTTGGAGACAGAGCAAAGATTCCTTAGTCCTTAGGCTGAACCAAGGAAGGGCAGATGTCTTGAGCGGCAAGCTGACCACAAGACAAAGAGGACAAGATTCTAACCTGGAGCCTGACATTTTCTGTGCACACAAGGGTGCGGTTCCATGAGAGCAGAGAAGCTTCCCCTACAGCAGCCCAGCTAACAGATAAGACTTTTTCGTATAAGACTATTATCTATGTATGTGTATTGATAAATGTCTCCATGATTTGGGGCTGGTAAATAGCTTAGCTAACCAACCCAGTCAGAGAGGGCTGAGCTACATGTATAGATAGTCTCCAAAGCAGAGATAGGGGTTTTTGGTTGGCTCACTATTTCGCTTACTGTATGTTGATTTTTTGCTGTTTAAAGCGACAGGCACAATAAAGCCTTGTTATAATTTCACCTTACAACAGTCTCCATTGTGTACCTCTGCACATGTTCTCCTACAGGGCTACTAGAATTGAGCAAGTTTGAAAAAGTGCTGGAATGTGGCTTATCGCCGTGCGTTTGACGATTAATTTTTTTCAGCAATTTTTTTGCCGAAAACGTCTCTTATCACCGATTTATCGCTGCTTACTGAATAGCAGTAGGCTTTTTTGGCGACAGGCTGGCGATAAGTGGCTTATCGGTGCTAACTGCACAGGCCCCTCAGACATTAATAGGTTCTTCTCCAAGAGATATAAGGGTATATTTATACCCAATATGTGATGTGAAAATACAATATACACACCACCTATTCAGGGTTTGAGGTAGGAGTGCACCCATTAAAAGATATTTTCTCTCTCCTCTCCCCCCTTTTTTGATTTATGTAGCTTTCTAGGAAGCCATTATTAGAGTAGCACCCTTACAGTTCAGAGCGAGCTATTTCCATTTTGTGTTTCTGAGCAGCTAAACCAAAAAAAAACCATCACTTCTCTGTTTAGTCTGCTTTCCTTGTTGCCTCTACCTTCTTGCTGCGCAGTTACTGGGCAGACTGGCTGGGAGAGAAAAGAAACAAGAGGGGACAAAGAAGAAAGAGACAGGAGCAAAGGAGACAACGATTAAGTTTAAAATGACGGCAATATATTAGGAAGAAAAGGTGGGAGACACATTAATGGAAAGAAGGCAAAGGAATGGCTCATTGAGTAAAAGACACTGACAGGCACTGAGTTTGAAGCAGGGGAACCTGGTTCAATTCCCGGTGTCGGCTCCTTGTGACCTTGGGCAAGTCACTTTATCTTCCTATGCCTCAGAAATTCCTTTGTAAAGCGCCATGTAAAACTAGCAGGGCTATACAAGAACATGTTATTATTATTAGAAGGAGGGAGACAAAAGACATGGGGTGGCAGAGACAGAGGACGGGTGAGTGATGGAGAATCAGATAATGAGTGAGTCCACTACCTCCAAATAATTAAATGAGATGGAGAAAAATAACATGGCAAAGGATGGGTAGAGAGAGATTTGAAGTTGCAAATTAGAAAGAGATACATACAAGGAGGATGAGGAATAAGAGAGAGAGAGATGCACAAGGTGCCAATGATGTGTTAGAGAGAGAAGAGAAAGAGGTGAGGTGGCAAAGGAGAGAGATATAGAGATGAAGTACTGTAACAAAGAGGAGGGAGTGATAGAATCACAAGGTGTAAAAAAGAGAAATATGAGTCAAATTTGAAAAACACAGTAATGATATAAAAAGTGTGGGGAGCAGAGGGTGCAAAGGAGCCAATGCTTACATATGTGCTGAGCCCTGGATATATCTGCGTTACATTTTCAATCACTGTCAAATTTTCTTTGAAACATTTAAAATAAGATTAAACAGGAACATAAAAAACATAATGTAAACAAAGTGTTTGGGAAGATGTCTGGATGAACAACTAAACATAATATGATGAAACCATGAAGTGTCCAAAATTAAGCACTCATAACTTTAAATAGATAAAATAAAACTTGCCTTTTTTAAAGAAATTCATTATTTTTCAGGTACACCCTAATTCCATCATCTGTGATCGTAGGTTTGGGTGGAAGTTCTTTCTGGACAGCAAAATGTACCTATATCACTGTGAGTGCAACGCAATACGCAGAGAAAGCAGGCAAAATTAAAATGCATATGATCAACCAATATTTTGGAATCTTTTTCCTCATTTTCCAGTCTTCACGAATTTGGGGAAACCTAATTTCATCTCTAATATTAAATTTGGCTCATGGAAAAGGTAAGCACAGAACACATTACAAATACTAATCTTTCTCTGATTATTTGTCTATGATTCATTTAATATTTCACTTTTTGTTGACTAAATTGCTAAATACCTAAAACCGTCATAAGATTTTTATACAAAGATAGAGCATGTAAATGTTATTTATATTATTGGCCTTTACAGACAAAAGCAAGTATAGACCTAGCCCACATTATATCCCCTGTTAACGTGGAATAATGCAAGAAATAACTCTGAAAATATGGCATGCATTAAGGAGATAGTGCATGTATTATCACTGTTTTCAATGGTGGTTGCAGTAATAATGTAGTAGCATTAATTAACACATGGGAACATTTATGGGAAATCTTCTTGGCATTGGGGAGCGCAGAATCAATGGAAAAAAAGAAATAGAAAAAACATGGTGCAATATTGTAAAACAATGGTATATATGAAACTGAGAAATCCAATGATACCAGAACTCACATGGTGCAAAATAAAAACAGACATAGTTGTAAACACTCAGGATGTGTTGATACAGATTAATTCCCTCTGCCTGGACAGGAATCCTCGGTCTCTCCCCAAGCAACAGATAGGACACAGGAACAGGAACGATAGATTAAAAAAACACTTTTATAATAATAAATAAGTGGAACTTCAATACTTACATGTAACATAGGTAAAAGCCAGTGCAGAGTCTGAATGGGTCTTTACCCCGAGTGCCGCCGCTTTCCTAGAGCGGATATCCACTGTGCAGTTCCGCCTCTCACTCAGCTGTGTGCACGTTCTCCAGGTAAGGTGTCTGACGTCAGATTGATCTCCTCATCATCTTGTAAATCACGGCACCACAGCACTTCGTGATTTACCAAGACTCCTCCCTTAACTCTGGTACCTTCCCATTCTCCTTCAAACATGCAACAGGTATACCATTACTCAAAAACAGCAAGCTTGACCCCACCTGTCTTTCTAACTATCGACCTGTCTCCCTCATGCCTTTTGCCTCTAAACTCCTTGAACGTCTTGTATTCTCTCGCTTGCTCCATTTTCTCAACACCTATTCTCTCCTAGACCCTCTACAATCTGGCTTCTGCACTGCTCACTCCAAGGAAACAGCCCTCACTAAAATAACTGACGACCTCCATGCTGCCAAAGACAGAGGTCATTACACTCTGCTCATATTACTCAACCTCTCTGCAGCATTTGACACCATGGACCACCCTCTTCTCCTTCACATTCTCCATACTCTTGGTATTCGTAGCAAAGCTCTATCCTGGATCTCCTCTTACCTCTCCCATCGTACTTTCAGTGTCTCTTCTGCTAACATCTCCTCCTCCTCTATTGATCTCTCTGTGGGGGTATCCCAGGGCTCTGTCCTGGGACCTCTTCTCTTTTCTCTGTACACACTATCGCTAGGGGACCTAATAACATCTCTTGGGTTTAAATATCACCTCTATGCTGACGACACACAAATTTACTTTTCAACACCCGACCTTACACCTGGTGGACAAACCAAAGTTTCTGAATGTCTCTCTGCTATATCATCCTGGGTGGCCCTCCGCCACCTTAAACTCAACATGGCAAAAACAGAGCTCCTTATACTTCTTCCCAAACCTGGCCCTACTACCTCCTTCCACATTACTGTTGGAAGTACGATCATTCACCCAGTAGCCCAAGCACGCTGCTTAGGGGTCACACTCGACTCATCTCTCACATTCTCCTCTCACATTCAGAACGTTTCTAAAACCTGTCACTTTTTCCTCCACAATATCACAAAGATACGCCCATTTCACTATTGCTCGACTGCTAAAACTCTGACTCAGGCCTTCATTCTCTCCAGTCTTGATTACTGTAACCTCCTGCTGTCCGACCTTCCAGCCTCTCACCTGTCTTCCCTACAATCTATCCTAAATGCTGCTGCTAGAACCACTTTACTCTTTCCTAAATCTGTCTCTGCGTCTCCCCTCCTGAAATCCCTCTCCTGGCTTCCGATCAAATCCCGTATCACAAACTTAATTCTCCTCCTCACTTTTAAAGCTTTACACTCTTCTGCGCCTCCTTACATCTCAGCCCTAATTTCTTATTATGCACCATCCCGACTCTTGCGTTCCTCTCAAGGATGTCTTCTTTCTACCCCCTTTGTATCTAAAGTCCTCTCCCGCCTTAAACCTTTCTCACATACTGCCCTGCACCTCTGGAATGCCCTTCCCCTCAATACCCGACTAGCACCCTCTTTATCCACCTTTAAGAACCACCTTAAGACACACTTGCTTAAAGAAGCATATGAATAGCACTGTGGATTATACTGGACACATGATACATATAGCTTGGCCCCCTGCAGATGCACTTACCAGACTTCCCTCCTACTGTCTCTGTACTTTCTCCCTACCTACCAATTAGACTGTAAGCTCCTCAGAGCAGGGACTCCTTTTCCTTAATGTTACTTTTATGTCTGTAGCACTTATTCCCATGACCTGATTTATATTATCTGTTATTTATTTGATTACCACGTGTATTACAACTGTGAAGCGCTATGTACATTAATGGCATTATATAAATAAAGACATACAATACAATACAAGACGAGGAGGAGATCAATCTGACGTTAGCCACCTTACAGTACCTGGAGAACGTGCACACAGCTGAGTGAGAGACGGAACTGCACAGGGGATATCCACTCCGTGAAAGCAGCGGCATTAAGGGCGAGAGCCTCTTCAGACTCTGCACTGGTTTTTACTTATGATACATGTAAGTATAACAGGTTTTTCCCCACCATCTGGGAGATCTGCCTATTACAGGGTTGTCATGGGAGACCAGGCCATTTACACCTTTTTACCAGGATCATGCATTGAGCAAAAAAAGTTAATGAAATAAAATTGTAAATTTAGTCACAGGAATAAGCAGAAACACAATGTTAGACAAAATACAGCAAAAATACACACTTACTTGGGAAGTGGGGTAAGAACCTAAACTCTCCTATCTACAGGGAATCCTATTCCTGATCATAGTTGCAAAAACAGGACAGACAATATTCCAGTCAGCTTTACGCTGAAGCAGCCCTTTTCTTTCTGGAGACTTACAACTTGAAAACTCTGGAGAACACTTTGGAGAACCTTAAATATCTCATGGCCGCAAGGGGTTAAAATCTCCGCAACTAATCAGAAGGAGCTGATAGGACGCACAGGGTTACCTGGAGATCTGAATAAACCAAGGAGTATGGAAAATTTGGTATCTCTGACCCTTGATTCCCTCAGCGCCCCCCACGGTGATAGGCTCCAGCCAGTCTGGTGGGCCAAATGGAAATTCAAATTGCGTCCATTGATCTGAGGACGTGGGTACTTGACTTCTTCCCTCCTGTCCAAATGGTTTTGACACCTCAGACTTCCTCTCTAGCTTTTGATCCCCACTGTATGAGTAGACACAGTGGCACACTGTCTGAGAGTCCCAGCCCATTATACTGTGAACAAGCATATGTTTTAAAACACACTGTTACCTAAAATATAAACTTTAAAAATATCCTAAGTCTTTTGGTTATTGGAAATAGAATAAGAAGCTGCACATTATTTCTTACTAGCCATATTCCCCACACTCTCTACAATACTTAGGACTCGACTTTTAAAAGTCCCATCACAATCTTGTATCAGATTGGAGTACCCCCCGAACGCCTATACTGGTTCTGGGTGACCTGGGCATTTACTGGGTATCCCCATTACCTAGGGGCTCCTGACTGTTTCAGGGACATGTCACATCCCTATGCCCTGTTTACCTTTCTGGGTTGTGCTGAAGCAGGAAACTTAGTGGTGAATCACGCCCTATACAGCTTCTGGGTGACCTGGGCATTAAATGAGTACCCCCCTTAACCTAGGGACCTCTTGACTGTGTTAGGGACACTTCACATCCCTATGCCCCCTTTACATTTCTGGTCTGTGCTGAAGCAGGGAACTTGGCAGTGAGTCGCATAACTTTTTTCAAGGGAGGATTTTGACCGGAAGTCGGTGCTTATATGTCCCTGGGATTCTGAATTGAGTCCCAGATACATTTTTGGGGTTGCCAGCAACTCTGGGCCCCGTCTACCTAGACACAATGTGACAACACTTTTACCACAAAACCCCCCTTGAAACTCATAGCCTGTGAATCTCCACTGGTTAGCACTCCTGAAAAGGTAAAACACACACAATTTATTGTTGCACAATCACATACATTTCATGTACAATCAATGGGTCCAAGAGCTTACACTCTAAATGCACAAATATGGTTCACTGGTAACCAGCCGGGCATAATACCTTTATTGATGGCCTGGTTACCCCTACACCATCACAAATGTGTGTAGTGCTGTTTACCTGCTGGTTCACAGGATGTTGAGCTTTCCGCCGGTGGTATGGGGAAGACAGGACAGGCTTTTGGGGTGATGGTTAGTACTTTTCTCGGTGGTTCAGCATCTCCATCTCTTACAGGCTGCAGGGATGCTAGAGACAATCCCTGCAGGAGAACACTCTGATACTCCCCCTGATAGATTGCAATCTCAGGCAGTAGTATATAAAAAACAGAAACTTTATTCTTTACCAACATGGTATCAGCATACAACTGGTACACTTGGCCTCCAGCCTTCCAATGGTCCCTTGACTCAAACATCAGGCATGGGCCCCAAGGGTCAGTCCTAACTCTTCCCCTACTTCCTGATAGAGTAGGAGGTATAGTCCTCACTCCCACTCCCCTAAGGGAGGGGATGGAAGGTGGCCAGAGCCCTGCGCATACTCTTCCGTGGGACAGTCTCTCTCAGGGGAGAGACAATCGACTACATTTACATGTGCAGCCCCTTAAGTACCCTGGGGGAGGGTCCAAGGTCTGAGCCCAGGATTGATCAGAACACCGGCCTTGTCCCACCCCCGCTGTCACTCAAGGGAGCTGCTCACTGCAGCAGAAAACCCGGTTTGGACCTAACACTGACTGCACAGTACCAGGACTTACATGTTAAGCAGGGCAGATTAGTAGCCAAAAACAGACATAGCTACATAAGTATTGATGTTACAATGATTAATTATTACAAAATTGTTATTTTAACCTACCATTCCTGTTACTGTGTCCTATCTGTTGCATGGAGAGAGACGGAGGGTTCGGTACAGCCAGAGGGAATTATTCCATATCAACACATCCTGAGTGTTTACACCTATGCCCGTTTTTATTCTACACCATGTGAATTCTGGTATCATTGGATTTCTCAGTTTTGATCATACCATTGTTTTGCAATAATGCACCATGTTTTTTCTATTTCTTTTTTTTCCTTTGATCCTGCGCTCCCCAATGCCAAGAAGGTTTTCCAAACAAGAACTACGAGGACGTTCTTTTTTTGGGGGTCTGAGCAGCGTATCTATGGTTATATTTATCATTTATATTTGCACATTTGAATAGTCACATTTTCACATTGTATTTAATATTTGGATATTTCATTGTCACGTATCACCACCACATTTAAGTAAAGAGCTCCCGGTATTTCATTATTTGCACATCGTGTTATGGGAATAATAATGTCTGCTAAATCTGTATGGCTAATTTTAGCAACACATTTTTTAAGCTGATTTAGCAAACTCTGTAACACAAAGCTAAATATATTACAATGTATTGAATATGATCCTTAGGTACATTAATATTCACTTTTTATTATTAGATGTCATAAAACACTGGAACTACACAGACTGTGGTGCCGGTGATTCCCCAGGTATCTTAATCACATCTGGCAACCTGAGTGAATCTGAATCCGAGTCAACTCAACCATCTCATTTGTTAATCTACACTATTTTAGGAATTTACACTGGTATGTCTACGTGTGTTTTTCCCTCTTGAAACAAATGTCTTAATCTTGCACTCTGAACATACTAAAAACTCAAAAGGTCAAAAAGTATTAAGCCTCACAATAAGTGAGTGAAAAATAACAACAATACTGAATGAAAGTAATAATACAAATTTGACCACAGGTGCTCAGATCAAATGCCGTTAGTAGGCTAAAGAGCCTAACACAAAGATGGTAATGCCAAGTGAGGAAATGAGAAGAAGAAGAAGATAGAAGAAGATGAAGATAGAAGAAGATGAAGATAGAAGAAGATGAAGATAGAAGAAGATAGAAGACATCGAAAGAGCCAACATTGGATTACAATTTACATATGAAGAAAAAGAGAGAAGAAAAGGATTTTAGATTTTTTTTACCTGTGGCCCGTTGCTGTTTGGGATCGTGGATAAGTTCGAGAGCTTGCGGTAACCCCGGGAATTGGAGGATGATGACTACTAAAGGTAAGGAAAAAAATAGAATGTATGTTATTTTTAATTTACAGGTTTTTTTTTATTTTATTTTTTTGGTGATTGCATATGTTTTTCCTCATATGTATTCGAAATATATTTATATATGCCCTCTAGGGCTATACATACATACATACATACATACATACATACATACATACATACATACATACATACATACATACATACAGTAAGAAGCAATGGTTGTTTTGGCAAATGCTTACTTGTTTGTATTTTAAATGTATATTGGTTCTTTGTTTTAAAATTTGTATGCTATTTATATTGCATATTGATGTAGTGTTCAGGCATTTTTGCTGGTGTTTTAAATTGTTTATTTCTGTCTTTTGATTGGTGTTTGCTTTTTAATGTTGGATTCTTTTTTGAATTTTGATTTGGAATGATGCAGTTTATTTAGATATTTATTTTATTTAGTCATGGTTTTGTTTTGGTGATTTAATTGTTTATTCTGGTCTTTATTTTGTATTGGATTCATTGATTGGTGGTAATTTTGTTCGGTTTAATTCTTTATTTGTTTTTAATTTGAGATTGTTTTGAATGCATTTGATCTTGTTTGCGATTGTGATTTTTTAGGTTGACCATTGACTGGCATACTGTTAAATCATGACCATATTATATGGGCATGATGTACCCAGTGTGCCATTCAATTGTTTGATTGACATTAGTAATACGTTCATTTTGCAATGTAATGTTTTATTTGGGCCTGTTTTTTTTATTCCTTCACCATTTCTTGCTTTAGTGGTAAATCAGGCCCATATTACATGGGCATGATGTACCCATTGTACCAATGAATGAGTGAATGGTGGGGGTAGTTGCCTGGGGAGGGTAGTTAGACCTCCTGTGTGGGTAGTGTGAGAGGGTGGGTTAACCCCTTAATTACTATAGCGGTTACTAACCACTAAGTTTATTAAGCGGTTAGGGGACATTAGATTGTATTTGTTATTGTACTGCATTGTTTGTGGCAACGGAGGACATGGATGGTGATGAGGATGAGGACTGCCTTCATCGTGGCAGCCTGACAGGGGTGAGTGCAAGTTATATTTATTTTATTTCTGCAACTTAATGTTTTATTTTTAATTGGCAAATGCACTAATTTCCATATATGCATAACAGTAATTTTGCCCATTACTGAACTGTATTTGTGTATCTGTTATGGGGGAGGGGGGTGTATTTATTTCCCATTTTTTTTTAAAGCACAGGATTGGTACCGCAGGCCAGTGAGGACCCCTACAATCTGACATAAGGGTTTTGATCTGTCAGCCAAACCCATATTTTAGGCTCTGGATGTTACTAAAACAAGAAAAAATGAGTGTATATAGCGCTAAAAGAAATAATATGTGTATTTTAAGTGATATTAAATTAATAGGCTGCCAGGTGATACTAACTCCAAGACCTAGTTAGCAATACAAAACACAAATATACAATACAGACCGGCGCCACTAATGTCCAATGGTAGAAAAGATTGTCCAATATGGGAATGTTCTCACACGGATGGTAACTTTAAAAGTAGTTTTCTGCTGTATCTTCACTGTGTGAACTCCATCAACATGTTATATGTTATATGTTTTGTGTAATATTAGTCTTGTTTGGTGTTATATATCATTGCATATCTGCACTATGATGTGATTTTCTTGTTTTTCTTCTCTTTAAACATGTTGATGGAGTTCACACAGTGAAGATACAGCAGAAAACTACTTTTAAAGTTACCATCCGTGTGAGAACATTCCCATATTGGACAATCTTTATTCTACCATTGGACATTAGTGGCGCCGGTCTGTATTGTATATTTCTGGATGTTACTAGCAATACAATCTCGTCACTTTTTAGGTGGCGTAAAAAAAGTCAACATTTTAGAAGCGTTTTGCATAATGGAGCTATGATAATTGCAACTGTCCTAAAAAAATCAGAGTTGGATGCTTTTGTTGACAAATTGATCAGATTGGTAGATCTGGAGTGAAACCGCTTATAAAAAAACCTTTTAGACATGGATTTTTTATGTGACATGGGTTTAGAGCAGGGGTTCTCAACTCCAGTCCTCATGATAACCCATAAGGTCAGGTTTTCAGGATATCCCTGCTTCAGCACAGCCTTTGACAGAGCTACTGATTGAGCCACCTGTGTTAAAGCAGATATATCCTTAAAATCTGACCTGCTGGAGGGTCTCCAGGACTGGAGTTGAGAACCCCTGGCTTACCGAATTGCCAAGCATGCCAATCCGATCAGAAAGGGATCTTTAGAATCGGCACAAACAAACAGATTACCTGTGCTCTACCAATAGTCCAGGCAGTTTGAGACGAAGAGGATCAAATGTGATGTCTTCAAAGGGCTGGGTTCCTCGGCCTCTCAAGGTTCTGCCAGGGAACCTCCAAATGTATGCAAACACAGACCTCTTAAGATGAATAAAAGATAAATATATTAGGACACAAGCCCCTACAGTATACTTACTTACAAGTAAAGAATTTTTAGTGCAGCATCAGAGGAGTACAAGCGTAACTAGACAACAAAGAAACAAAGTTCAAAGAATCAGTGCTTCCAAATCACGGCTACAAAATAGCAGTTTATTGACTGATGAAAAAGTAAACTTGCTTGAAGAAAGGACTGTGTAGGCATCATGGAGTCTGGTTTGTGTACAAGAAATCATGCTCAGAATAAAGGGAAGGTACCTATATAATGTCCATTGGTTGATAGTGCATAAAGTGACTGTTAGTGTACAGTACTCTCCGGTTCTCTTCCTAGGTGAACTACCTCCCTATAGCTATTAAATATAGTGTCCAGCAATATTCCTCCCACTGTTGGAAACCTTAATGTGGTAAGGAAATAGTTGTACACACGATATGATGACGTCCATTCACATGTGCGTGCCTGACGTTGTTGAATAAATGCAGAAGATCCGGTAGAGGGAAAAATGGAGCACAGCTGCAAAAATGGAAGGGCTGCAATACTGAAACTCAATTAAAACCAATTTATTGTGTAAGGTAACAACATGGCATAGGTGAAATAAGTTACTCTAACGTGTTTTGCGTATATTTTGGTGCTTCATCAGAGATCAGAGTTCCCCTGATAAAGTTTTAGGAATTAGCGAAACTAGTTGGGTTCGCATAGAGGCGCTGTACCTTTCTATCAGAGGTTTGCAAGGACTGTAAAGTTTTTTCCTGGCACACGGCCAGAGATGATGCTGTGACGCTAGGCACGAGACGTCAGCTGTGGGCACAACAACCCGGAAAACACTAGAGGATCACGGTGCGGGGAGCCCTGCGATTGCAGGAGATTGCAGTGTTCCCGAGACGCGGACCCTAACCAGGCACCCCTTGACGAGCTACCACCAGGAAGAATAACGAAACATCACGACGTGATCCATACAAGAACGGTATCTATGTGTTATGTTTTATGGATACTCATTTTGATGGGACAGTGTTCTTTGCTGCGGTGAACTTACCCTTGTACTCCTCTGATGCTGCACTAAAAATTCTTTACTTGTAAGTAAGGATAGTGGCTTGTGGCCTAATATATTTATTTTTTATCCAAAGAGGTCTGTGTTTGTCTTTTGATTTTTACATACTCTTTAGAACCGGATTGATATCTAATTTTGATATCTATTGTTGATATGAATTATAGTTTGACTTCCCATATTTTATATTTTTTATGTGTATATGTTTTTATATGACTACTGTCATGTTTTACATTGCTACTGTCCCACACCCACAGTCGCTCCTACCAAACATTGTGGCCAAGCACTGCCATCTACTGCACTTATTCCCGCACCTGCTGTCTCTGTAAGTCTCCCAACATACAGTACCACTTACATTGTAAGCTCTCCAGGGCAGGGATTTCCTTTCCTATTGTCTGAGTTTTTGTTGTTGCATCTATTATATTATAATTCCCTGTACTGTACTGTCTCTTTTGTAACGCGCACAAGTATAATGATAGGCACTATATAAATAAAGATCTATTTATGCTTTCAACCAGGTTTGAAGCAGGCCCAGTACTTTGCATAAAGACACTTGGGTATTAACCCGTTGAGTACCGAGTCTCCTGAACCGCAGCACTATTGAGTCTGCATTTGTCCCATAAAACTTGGAGCTGACACCACTGATAAGTAAGCTATACAATCATTAGTGAGGAAAGCAGTGATAATGCAGGCAGTGGGCTGGTCAATCCATAGAGATACAGCGGAGCCTCTTCAAAGAAAAGACCCCACAGTAAATCACAGTGCGGTGCCAAGTAGCCTCACAACTGCCTAAAACATGACTGCATATATACTTGTGTACTCACGACACCCGTTCTGCACTGTAGCTACAAGAACGCTCCGGTGGCCATCTCTGTTCCTCGTGGTGTCGGCGTGCTCCTATCCGGATATGACGTGTAAGAGGGAGGATCTGGTAACCGCGGTCACAGCACTCCACACAACCAACGCTTGGAAAATTCAAAAAACTTTATTAAGCTCCACAGCTCCGGCTCCTGGTATAGTACCAGCAGGAACATTTGCTGATACATCAACCACTACTAAGGCTCTTCTGCCTACACTGCCAACGGAGTCTAAAACAGTTGTTGGTGATAAGAGAACCTCTCATGCCCTGGATGGCACTGCCAGCACTCATTATACAAATAAATCAAACAAATGGAACAAATTAAAAAACAAAGAAAATAATATTAATAAAAAAAGAATATTTTACAAAAATAGATTTTTGTGTGTGTGCGTGTCTGTATTCTGTGTTACATCTGTGTGACTGTGTGAGTGTCTATCTCTGTGTCTCTCTCCCTTATCCCTGCAGGTTCCTATGTCTCACCCTCGCCTCTCTTAAATCGTTGTGCAGATAAGTGGGCGTGGCAGCATTATGTGGCATGCGGTAACTCTGGTTGCAATATTTTAACAATGGATTAATCCATCGACAGGTTTTAAAAAGTAGCTATGATGGATTAATCTGTTATACTTTTTTCTTACAATACAATGATGGATTAGAAATAAACACAATTTGTGGCTTAGATTTTTTATAAACCCACTGGGACGATATTTTAAAGCCATATAACCAAGCCATATAGGGGGGTTTAAACTAATTAGTGCAGATTGAGGTTGGACAATCTGTCGGCAGATTTTACCCCGAGAAATGGATTTTGAAGGGAAAGCCCGTGAAATTCTGGGAAATGGATTCGGACTGGTCCTTTCAGATCCTTCAAGATTGAGGCGGTTATCTTTATTCCAATAATAATTTATTCTACAGAGACCGAAAGCATATTACAGGCACACAAATACATTACAGGTTCAGAGTGGAGAACTAATCAGCATGATGGTATTTCCTTTTTCTGTTCTCTCTGTGCGGCATATTTTAGTGGCTTCAATATGTTATCGACAGTTTTGAGCACTTCTCGAGTGAGTTTGCATGTGTACTGTAGCTATTCAGAAAGCTCCAATAAGATGCCAAATTCGATTGTGACCTGCTTCTCCCCGATCGATTGCTCTCCCACTCAGACAACCCGACCAGGAGCTCAAAAAGTTCTCAAACTCGCATGTTTTAAGAATATTGGGATATTCAGGTAGCTGTGATATGCACATCGTGCCTGCAACTTGCCGGTTCTGATCTCGCCAGCTGAAGGGTGGCGAGATGGATTCTGCGATGTGACTGAAGAAAAAGATAATTTTTACAACATCGGATTGAAGCCGGGTGTCTCGGTAGCTGGCACTCATTAATATCAGCTCCGGAGAACCCCTGCTTCCATCCTATGTAATAAAAATACATTTACAGGCAGCTTCATTACGTTAGCAGCTAAATATCAGTGCCCGGGTTGTTTGGGGTAGAGGGGTTGGGGGAAGGTTGTATTTGGCCTATGGTGTGTGTTTAGGACTACCGGGAGGGTTGCAGGAGGAGTTAACCCCATTCATTACCTTTGCGGTTACTGGTATCTAACTGGTATTTAACCCCTTCATTACCTTAGTGGTTAGCCGCTACGGTAATGATGCTGCCTGTAAATATATTTTTATTACATAGGATGTTATCAGGGGGTCTCCGGAACTGGTATTAATGCGTGTCAGCTCCGGAGACTCCCGGATTCAATCCAATGCTGTAAAAAAATAATTTTTCTCCAGAATCATATCACGGATCACATCTCACCACCCTTGAAGTGGCGAGATCAGAACTTGCAAGCTGCTTGCAGGTTACAGCCGCAATGTGAATCTCGGAGCAACTAGACTACAAAATTTTGCAAAGTTTGAGCATTTTGTTTACCTCCCGCACGGTTTGTCTGCAGAAGAGCTACCGATTAGGGAGAAACACTTCTTGAGCGAGTTTGGCATGTTATCGGATGTGACAGATGTGAAGGTGAAGCCTGGCTAGCTACCCCTAAAACCATGGTTCCCCGGCCGCTTATCAGCACCCGTAAGCCGGGGACAATGTGGGTGTTTTGACCCTTTATGTGGTATGGCTACAAAACTGGGACTTCGGGAACGGTACCCTAATAGGGGATACTGGAGGGGCAAAAAGGGTTATAATGTGTGTAAAATGTTTCTGGACAAAGTAACCGGTACTCCTGTTATTTTACGTGCATACATTATAATAAAGGTATGATCCCCTATGAAATATTGCTCAGCCAGCAAGTTCTCAGAACTTAGTTTTAAAACTTGGTTGCAAAGACAAGTTTTACCACCCAAGTTCCTGAGCCAAAGTTGTAGAAATGTAATGTGTTGAAAATGAGTATTCATCTCTATGAGGGCAGCCCCGGTAATGTGATTAGCCAGGATGCCTGCATAGAGATAGTGGATCAAAGGGGAGGATGGGAGTAGTGAGATGTCGGGCCATCTGGTGAGTGGGGAAGGGGGGAGAACAAGGTCCAGAGACAAAGCTCCCCATGAGGGAGACTCTTTGTTCTCTCCAGACACTGTGGAGCTTACCCAGCGGGAGGTATGGGGCTGGCATTGGGAAGCTATAGCTCGTAGGCACGATTCCCATTGACCAGTTGGAATTTCCTGCTCACCGGCTACCTGAGCCCCTTGGGACGCCCCCTCATCTGACGGGTGCAATAAGCTTCCAGCTTGTGACTGGCTGTTGCACTACGATCCGTATTCTGATTGTCCGCCTTCCCTGTTCCATGTTAGACATATGACACCGAGGTCTATGTAAGGGGGCTGCCTGATCAGAGTACCAGACTATTCCTAGGCTTAGTCTGGTGAAGCAGAGGCGGGCTTTTCATAGCTTGCAATAGCAAAGAACTCAGCATTAAGGTGCCAGAGATGCCTAGCCAGGCAGAGGGCAAGTTCTAGAGATGCTGCAAAGTTCTACAAATGAACGAAGACCCGGCCAGCGGGGGAAGCCAGGTAGCTATACCGAATATAGTACAGTGGTGTTCCTGGACATAGAGAGGACAGGGTAAGCCTTTCTGAAGCAGGCACCCAGCACCTAGTTGAGGCTGGTGTCTCCCCCCTGGCCCCTAGTGAATGAGTATTTTCCCTGTTTTGGGTTACTTTGTACGCTTGCTGGTTTTACCACAATAAACCTCATTTTATTCCACTACCTTGTCCTGCCTAATGAAATTGATCCCGGAAGGTAAATGTGTTAAAAGTACCGGACTCTCGTGACATCGGAGCTTACTGAAAAGCTACACTTGCAAACTCGTTCGAGAAGTGCCCAAAATTCTCGATAAGTCGCTTATCGAAGCAACTAAAATAGGCCCCATAAAGGCCTAATGCTACATATAACTTGACATATTATATAGTTAAATACTTTTCTGTATATCTTCTCATAAGCAACGGTCATTTAATTCATTTTTTGGCCAAAGTATTTTAAGGCTACAACCACTTCACGGTATCACTTATCTGTAGGTCCTAACACAGCTTTTTGTCTTTTATCGATAGAATTCTTCCAGCCTTTTTTGATTTGACATATTTTCATAGAATGGATATGTATTAACGATCCACTATTAGATCTCATATAGAGACGAACTCTTATCTGTCCCGACTCGAATTGCACAATACGTGTATATCATATACTGTAGGCATAACTGGAAGCCGGTCTTGTGTGGCATGGAGAAAGTACAATGTCCCATGCCATGTACAGTACAGCACAAACATTATCAAACAGATTTGGTTACTGCATAGGGTTTTTTGTTAATAAAGTGTGAAAATGTAACAGTAGAGATGTACAAGGTCATTAGACAGAGACATGTACATATTATCTTATATTCAGACACCTGTGGGGCACTTTACTGCAGTATTCAGAGTATCATAGGCGAAGATATTCAGTGTGCCACCTGCTGGCCATGCACTAACTTGCAACAACATAAATAACAGCACAAATCCTTCCTGCTGACTGCAGATGAGGTGCATGCGGCACAGTGCAGGTCGGTCGTGGATGAGGTGCAGACAAAATGTTCATGCCACACCTCATCACCCCCGCAGAAAGTAAATGACGCTACATCTTAATGCTTATTCTGTGCAGGACCTCCACAGTTCACTTCTGGGTTTTAAAGTATGTGGGTATGTCACACACTAAATATAAGGTTAACTAGTGTTTGCATACAGTATTTTTCACACCTAATATGAGGTGGTTGTTTCCCCCTGAAATGTTTTGTATTTCTTCTCTTAATGCTGTGTACAAATGTAGCTAAGTGTGAATCCCTCTGTAACTGGTTGCTTTTCCCTGGAACGGTGGTCGTGCTGTGATTATTAAAAAATATTAAGCACAGAGGGCATGTGGCCTGACCCACATAATGGTGCCCAGAAGAGCAGTTATGTGGAAACAGCATGTAGTTTACTTATGTATGGTTTAGCATTTCCTGTTTTAATTCAGTGCCTTGTACTTTGAGGCATCCATGTTTTTTAGTACTTATTTCCTGTCTATCTTTGAGTTGCTTAGCAACCAATACAACTATAAATATTCGCCACACGGCGGAAATCGCAGAACCTTTGCCAAAATGTGTTGGGATAGAAGGCCATGTTCCAAACCATGGTTACTTCACATTCCCTGGAGAGGACTAGTCCGGAGGTCCAGAGGTACATTCCACACTTGTTGATATCTACGGCTTCCTGTTTTTAATGTAGTGTGAATTACCATATTCACCATCAAGCGTTCTTGGAACCTTCTTTTGTAATGTATGCTGACTGTGCAGGACCTCCCCAGCTCTGATCCATTCGTGGTACTAGCTGGTAACCTATTGAGATTTATCTATGTGCAACCAATTTCTTTTTAACTTTGCGAGTCCATATTGAGTTTTTGCTTTTATTAAATTTGTTGTATTACATTTTTACAATGATATATTTCTAAATTTGTATCAGTGTGTGTAAAATATACGTGGACAGAGAGAACACCATTTGACCTTGCTGTCTCTTCTCCTATATATCAATCCATTACTGGTATCTTACCTATGTGTGTTGAGTGTATATATATATATATATATATATATATATATATATATATATATATATATATATAAATATATATATATGATGTTGTTATAGAGAAACCATAATCTAACCTGTCTATTCTCTACTAGTATATTGATCAATCAGTTCCAGTTGAGTTCACATAGTTGGATCACCTGTCTGTGTTGGCATAAAGATACCCTATGATACCCTATGTCCCTATGTTATTAAGAAGAAAGTTTGAGAGGATATATATACAACGCACACATCCAAATCTATAGCAAAACCAAAACAGAAAAAGGTTTAAGACCAAGACCAAAACATTTAAGATAAACAAACCAGACCCTCAGTTAACGTACCAACCCTTACTCCATAAGACACAGTTTGTGCTGGAAGACACTTTTTGGCCTATTCAACTGAAAAGGACATAAAAATCTATATTTAAAAAGGGGTGTTACTCCATAAGATGCCTTCCATGCCAGAAGATACATTACAGCCTTTTCCCTCTTTTACACCTGAAGGGGCCATACAGGGTTTACAAAACCATTCTGGAAGGTGTCTTATGGAGTAACACTACTCATTAAAAATGGCCCTACAGTATGTCATAGTTGTCTTAGGAACAAATGTGCATTCCCCATATGCAATGCATGTCTGTGTTATTCTCTTTATGAAGTACACAAAACATTGATTTCAAAAGCACCCAATCATTAGTCCATGAACAACTGTATGTATTTATCATTCCCTCCTGCTTGCTTCTCTGATAAATGTTTGTGCCCTTCTCTAACAGTGTGTGGTGTTCTAGCTGTGCTATTGGTCATTGTATTTTTGGATCCAATTGATCTTCAACATGAAAATACAAAAGTTGAGTCCCCTCAATATGTCTGGACACCTTTCCTGGTTACACTAAAACATCTCCAAGATAAACGACAGTGCCTCTTAATTCCCTTGACAATATACACAGGTATTGAACAGGGGTTCATTCTGAGTGACTATACAAAGGTGAGCAGTGTAACGCTAAATATACGGTTTATCTGAATTGTATTCACATATTTAACATTAATTTGAACATACCCATGACTGTTGCTTTGCTCTTAGTATGTTATTTTGCACTTTAAATGTGTTATTTGTGTTAAATGTTCAAATTTGACCTTTTTGGAGGATGTTTGATGGTGAAAGCAAAAACAATGTTATTGTCACAGCAAGTGAATTCAAATGTAATACTTCATCTTTAGTGAATTTGAAGACAAGATAAAAGCTTTTCAGTAAATTAGCATTCAGATAAATGTAAATGGAAAATATATATCTTATTAAACAATACTAATATAATCTAAGAGATTTGGCTGTGGCCATTTTTCAACATACACTTGCTGTACATCTGCAGGAGCCAGGGTATGTACCCCTAACCATTAACCCCTAAACCTAATGCCTAACCTTAAACCATAACTAACCCCCGGCACCCAAATGGTGGCAGTGAAACAGCCAAGGTCAATTGTCCTGCAGCAGCTTAATGCCCATGGCCATGTGTCAGCACCGCAATGAAGAGTTCAATTCCAATAATAATATAGATTTGATTGAAATTGATATTTAGCTTGTATGTAATTGATTGATTCCTGGTCTATCATTAATGCTTTTGCTCTTATTCAAAGTGTCAAGAAATGTTATATTCTACACATGGCAAAATTATTGGAATGCTGTTGGTTAGTATTCATTCAATTAGCAATAATTGCTATAGTCCACACAAATCGGAACAACCTGATCTTATATTGAGTTATCAAACTATTAATATATGCAAATATCCCATATTTAGGGTTGCCAGGTGGCTTCTCCAAAAATACAGTACACAATGGTGAAAGGTGCGATGCGCTCGAGAAAAGTCGATGTACCAAATTGCACCACTTCATATTCTATGTTGGAAAAATATTCTGGGGACGGAGCACCCTCAGCATAATTTTTTGATGAAATACTGTAGAATATGAAATAGTATCAATTGGTGCACACCTGGAGAGAAATCCTGAAAAAATGACGTAACGGTTAGAACATTTATAAATAACATACGTGCAGTCATACTCACGTCCCACACCCTCCCCTCATCCTCTCACCCCCATCCCCATAATCTCTCATCCCTTTCCCCTCCATCTCATTCTCTCCCCATCTCCCTCTCATTTTCTCTCCGCCCAATTCTCTAATTTTCTCTCTCCCCGATACTCTCATTTTCTCTCCCCCCAGTCCTCCCATTTTCTCTCCCCCCAGTCCTCTCATTTTCTCTACCCGCAGTCCTCTCATTTTCTCTCCCCCTGATCTTCTAATTTTCTCTACCCCAATCCTCTTATTTTGTCTCTCCCCCCATCTCTCTAATTTTGTCTCTCCCCACAGAACAACCACAACCACAGAAACACACACACATGCACAGAGATGCACAACACACACACACACAGACTCACACACACGGAAACTGAGACACACACACACACAGAGCGACACACACATATACAGCGACACACACAGTCTCACACACACATACACAGAGCGACACAGAGACTCAACTCTCTGTGCTCCATGCTATTTCCTCCACCTGCACTTCCTCCAAGCTCGTTAACACTCCTCCTGATTGGCTGCTGCTGGGTAATGTAGCCAATCAGGATGGAGGAAACTGCTAAGCCCCCTAGCAACAGCTCTGCTTTGAGAAACCCACACCCCCAAGCCGGTCAGGTCACTTAGTCCAGAGAGGTAATACCAGACACATATTTGTCTGTTATTACCTCTCAGTTTTTACTTGGGACAGTCCGGTTCAATACCAGACACCCGGCAACCCTACCCATATTTCTAAAATTACCATTTATTTGTATAGCCGGTGGAGCTAAACCTGGGCCAGGGAAGTATAGAATCAATGCGCTGTTTCATACTTGTACCAAATATACAGTAGAGGCAACTCTTATGCTAACAAAAACCAGTGGCAATTCCCCAAAAAACCCAGGAAACACCCAGGTATATTCTGAATACATGCCTTAAACTTTCCTTAAACTAGCCCCAGCATTTCTGCATTGATTAATGGCCTATCAGATTAACAGCGGGGGTCCCTGGCAGTCCCATTCAAATTGAATTGGACTGCCAGGGATCCCTGCTGTGTTAATCCTATGGGTCGTTAGTCAATGCAGAAATGCCTTAAACGTGCCTCAAACTAGCCCAGAACATACCCAGCACATACCCAGCACATACCCAGAATGTAACCCGGCTAGTTTACGGCAAATGTTAGAATAAACGTTGCCTCTACTGTATGTGTACAATCTGTGTAGGCGAAATCTCCATGTAAAAAATGGTTAAGCTAAAAGTGACACACCCAGTTTGCTACAGTAATTTGCATTTCACCACCAGAGTTCTTGTTTGCAGTTTATTAGCAGTATTATTGTACAAAACAAGCATTTTGTTTGATGTATTTCCACCATGGACACTTAAATGCTGGCAAGGAGAAAACCTTGCAAAATAATTTAGTCTTACATGAATAGGCAACTAACACAAGTCTTTGTCATCCTCTTCTTAAGTCATATGTGACCTGCACCTTGGGGATACAGTTTGTGGGTTATGTGATAATCAGTTTTGGAGCAACTACCTCAATTTGTTCTTACCTATTCGGAAAGCTTTCCCAATATGCCGGCCGAATAGTCTTCTTTATGCTAGGTAAGATGATGTCACTAAGATTTCCTCCCTGTTTTTTTGAGAATGTATATAAATATGCATGTACATATATATATATATATATATATATATATATAACCAAGTGCCTGTAGTATAAATATGTGGAACTGTCCCATCTGTAATTCAGACGTTTTTCAAGTTTTTTTTCCCGCCACCTCTCTCTCCCCAAGGCCTGCATAACCTTTAAACCAAGGGTCAATTTCACATGGTTCTGCAAATGCAGGAACATTTTGCACATCTCTAGTATGGAGTATATGTACTGTATTTTTTGCATAGACATACATTATACTTCCAATCAGACAAATTTACTTATCCTCTTCAATGTTATTATTAGCATTTAAAACCTGTTGAATCCAGCCTTAATGGAACTAGTTATTAGCTATTTCAATTTTGGCGGTGTTCTATATATCTTTAATAATCACATAATATACAAACAAAGACTGACACAGACACTTGTAGGCAGATATTTCCATCTAAAATTTATGAGCACATACTTTATTTAACTTTGGAGACGGGAGTTCATGAACTCCATGTAACTTTGCTACAAAAAAAATAAATGTTCGCTTTTATGACTTCTTCACATGCTGCTGAGTTCTTTTCGTGAAAGTCATGCTTTTGAACAAACAACAATACATTACAGATGTAGACCATTCTACTTTCCCCAGAGGCAGGGGAAATTATTTTCTTTCTTTTTGGCTTTCTGGAAAAGCAAGCTGCTGGAACGGCAGAGTCTACATATTGTACTGTGAAAATCAATTGGAAGCTTTCCCCATGGCTGCAAATTGCTGCAGTCTATTTCACCCTCTGTGCCTTGCAAGTTAAGGCTTTTCTCAATCAAGTAAAGTATAGTTTTTTATGTCTTTTAAAGCAGTAGATTTAAATTCTTCTATCAGCATCACGCAGTAAAATAGTTACAAAACTAGTAAGACTTCGGTTTCTTAAAGAAAGGCAGAGGTGGAGAAATGTCTCTGATATTTGTGCAGTGTACTGCTGGAAACATTACATCTACAGTATTTCTTTACAGGAAAGTAAATACAGAGTTAATTATATGCTTCCATAAATAGAGAAGAAATTGAGTATGGTTTTGAGACTGTGGGTCTATTTAATAAAAAAAGTAATAGTTACTCAACAAAATAATGGTACTGTATAATGTTACCATTTTATCACTGCAACTACTATGTTCGGTTAGAAATATATGTGCAAACGATATACAGTTGTGTGAAAAAGAAAGTACACCCTCTTTGAATTCTATGGTTTTACATATCAGGACATAATAACAATCATCTATTGCTTAGCAGGTCTTAAAATTAGGTAAATACAACCTCAGATGAACAACAACACATGACATATTACACCGTATCATGATTTTTTTAACAAAAATAAAGCCAAAATGTATTTATTTATTTATAAAATATTTTACCGGGAAGTAATACATTGAGAGTTACTTCTCGTTTTCAAGTATGTCCTGGGCACAGAGTTAAGACAAATAATACATGGTTACAAATACAGTTACATAAATGAGCAGGTTAAACATTATATACAAGACATTGCATGCACAGTTAAAGATAATATATTTTATGGGCGTATGAAACAGTTACAGACCAGATTTAAATGTGTGACAGCCTTAGATTTGAAAGAACTTAAACTGGTGGTGGATGTGAGAGTCTCTGGTAGAAGCCATGCGTGAAGCCATGTGTGTAAAACTAAGTACACCTTATGATTCAATAGCTTGTAGAACCACCTTTAGCAGCAATAACTTGAAGTAATCGTTTTCTGTATGACTTTATCAGTCTTTCACATCGTTGTGGAGGAAGTTTGGCCCACGCTTCTTTACAACGTTGCTTCAGTTCATTGAGGTTTGTGGGCATTTGTTTATGCACATCTCTCTTAAGGTCCAGCCACAGCATTTCAATCAGGTTGAGGTCTGGACTTTGACTGGGCCATTGCAACATCTTGATTCTTTTCTTTTTCAGCCATTCTGTTGTAGATTTGCTTGTGTGCTTGGGATCATTGTCCTGTTGCATGACCCAATTTCGGCCAAGATTTAGCTGTCGAACAGATGGCCTCACATATGACTCTAAAATACTTTGGTATACAGAGTTCATGGTCGACTCAATGACTGCAAGGTTCCCAGGTACTGTGGCTGCAAAACAAGCCCAAATCATCACCCCTCCACTACAGTGCTTGACAGTTGGTATGAGGTATTTGTGCTGATATGCTGTGTTTGGTTTTCGCCAAACATGGCGCTGTGCATTATGGCCAAACATCTCCACTTTGGTCTCGTCTGTCCAAAGGACATTGTTCCAGAAGTCTTGTGGTTTGTTCAGATGCAACTTTGCAAACCTAAGCTGTGCTGCCATGTTCTTTTTAGAGAGAATAGGCTTTCTCCTGGCAACCCTTCCAAACAAACCATACATCAGTCTTTGTCTAATTGTACTGTTATGAACTTTAACATTTAACATGCTAACTGAGGCCTGAAGAGTCTGAGACGTAGCTCTTGGTTTTTTTTGCAATTTCTCTGAGCATTGCACGGTCTGACCTTGGGGTGAATTTGCTGGGACATCCACTCCTGGGAAGATTGGCAACTGTCTTGAATGTTTTCCACTTTTGAATAATCTTTCTCACTGAAGAATGATGGACTTTAAATTGTTTGGAAATGGCCTTATAACCCTTCCCAGATTGATGGGCAGAAACAATTGCTTCTCTAAGATCATTGCTGATGTCTTTCCTCCTTGGCATTGTGTTAACACACACCTGAATGCTCCAGACCAGCAACATGCTAAAACTTCGGCTTTTATAGAGGTGGTCACACTTGCTGATGATCAATTAATCAAGAGCATTTGATTAGCAGCACCTGTCTGCTACTTAGCATCTTAATTCCTATGGAAGCAGTAAGGGTGTACTTAGTTTTTCACACATAGCTTCTCCATTTTGGCTTTATTTTTGTTAAATAAATAATGACACAGTGTAATATGTCATGTGTTGTTGTTCATCTGAGGCTGTATTTACCTAAGGAACAGATTATTGTTATTATGTCCTGATATGTAAAACCATAGAATTAAAAGAGGGTGTACTTTCTTTTTCACACAACTGTATCTTAAAAGGCATCAAAAGAAATTAAAGAGGCGCAACATTGCCATTAATTCTATGAAGATATTTTTGCTATGTATAGTATGTATGCAGTATGAGAGTAAAAATAAAAGCAAAGTAATTGCCTGGTATATGGGACTGCTGCTGGTGAGTCCGATGGTGGGGATTCCGTCCTTCCCTGTGACAGTCTCTCAGGTCCTTGGGATGAGGGGGGAGCCAAAGGGTGAGGAGAGAAGATGCCATCCACCACAGTCAGCGACAGTAGTGAGACACCACTGAGGGACTACCCAGGGGGCAAACACTCCAACAGCAGATATACCAACAAGTAGACAACATCGTCTCACCCCTAATCCCAAGGGCCTGAGAAACTGTCACAGGAAAAGACGGAATGCCCACCATCAGGCTCACCAGCAGGAGTCCCATATACCAGGCAATTACTTTGTTTTTACTCATATACTGCATGCATATGGAACAGGTGTGTCCCCCACCCTCTGGGAGATTTCACTGTTTCCTGGTATTGTTGTGCTGCTCACACGCTAGGCTTACAGGATACTGAGTGTCCGCCGGCATTAGTTGGGGACTAACAGGACAGGCCTAGGGTTCTTCTCAGTTCTTATGGTTGCAGCGCCTCCATCTCCAGCAGGCCCCAACAGAGCTGTGTGCAGTTCCTGCAGGAAAACCCTCTTGCACTCCCCCTGATAAACTGCAGTCTCAGGCAGGAGTATAAAACAAAGGGTGGTCTTTATTCTTCATACAGCATACAAACATGTACACTCTGTTCTATCTCTCTGGTCCCTGGAATCAAACCCCATGGCTTGAGGCCCTAAAAGTCTATCCTTTGCTCCCTTACTCCCTGGTGGAGTAAGAGGTAGTATCCCAATCCCCTTCGGGAGGGGAAGGAAGACGGCCAGAGCCCTAGTTCCATGCTTTTTTTTAAATGTAATGGATTGTGTGCAATTAAATGCAATGAAATTCATTTTAATGTGTACAGTACTGTGCTACTGTGCTACTGTGCTACTGTGTCAATTTCAGGTGTTTAAAAGCCAGAACACTAAAATGCCATTTTCTGATCTCGCCTGCACTCGCGTCTTAAGGTGCTATGGTTGAAAAAATCTGCGCCATGACATGGGTATTCCGAGGTATACATCGCGTGAAGTGTATCAATAACGGCTGCTGCATCTGTAGTAGCAATCACGATTAGTGTGTTTCGTGAGTGAAAGCAATATATTGTGCTAAGATCTAGGGATGTCCATTATCCCCTGCTCAACTAATTGCTTCTATACCAGATTATCTGGCCCTCTCTATTAGCTGATATGGATTCACACAGTGTAATTGAGTTCAATCCACTACAGGGACCTATCCATCTGATACATAGGGCCTCATGCAGTAAGCGCTGATAAGGCTTTTTTCGCCATTTTTCCGCCAAAAATGTCTTCCCGATTCAGTAAGCACCGAAAAGTGGCAAAAATCGGCAATTTTGGTTCCCGATAAAAACTTATCGACAGCAGGGATAAGCCACTTTTCGGCACTTTTTGAAATCGGCTGAATTCAAGTAGCCCCGATCAGCTTTTCGCTGCGGATCGGCACTCTAGAATTGAGAGTTTTATGCCAATCCAGCCCGCCAACTAAAGTTGGCAAGTTGGTGGTGGAGAAGCATCGGCAAGGGCGACAGTTAGAAAAATCAGGCCTTTTTCCTGCCTCGGATTGATGCCGGGGGTCTCCGGAGCTGATACCCATTAATACCAGCACCGGAGTCCCCCGGCATGCATTCCGCGGCAGGAAAAATGCATTTAAAGCCCACTTCATTACCTTAGCGGCTAACCGCTAAGTTAATGAAGGGGTTAACCAGCCGTGACAGGTTTATTGTGGGTAGCGGGGGTGGGTGAAGAGGGTATTTGGCCCTTGGTGGTTGTTTAGGGCTTGCGGGGGGGTTGCGGGTGCATTTAACACCTTCACGACCGTAGCGGTTAATATCGCTACGGTCATGAAGGGGTTAAGCCCTCCCGCTACCCACTCGCAAGCCCTAAACAACCACCGTTGGGGCTAATACCCCCTTCACCCACCCCCGCTACCCACAATAAAAAAAATACACACACAACAGCCCCACACTATATATATATATATATATATATATATATATATTTATATATATATATATATATATATATATATATATTACCCCAACAACCCCTATACCCCCCAAACATACACATATATGCACATTAATGATACTAGAGGCCGGCGGGGGCCCTCGGTGTTGCCTGCAGTACCAATTCTGTGCCCCCCCCAAATTAATGTCAAAACACATACATACTTATAAATAAATAACCCCCCCCCCCTCTCCCGAACACATACAGTATAGTAATGGGTACAATTACTATTATCCACAAATGGATAATAGTGAATGTGCCCATTTTAAATACATTAAGAACAATAAATAAAATAAATACATATTGCACTCACCCTTGTCCGGCTGCCACGATGAAGGCCATCCTCATCTTCAACACCGCCCATGCCCCCTCCGATGCTGCAAAACATAAACAAGAATAAAAACAGCCAATGTAATGTCCCCTAACCCCTTAATCACCATAGCGGTTATTCATCGCTACAGGCATTATGGGGTTAACCCACCCTCACCCACCACTCGGGAGGCCTACATACCCTCCCCCACTACCCCCCCACCCTGTGAGGCCTAACCACCCTCATCCAATACCCAGCCGGGAGGCCTACCCACATACCCTTGGGGCCAATACTCCCTCCCCCCACCCCCAGTAACCACAATAAAAACAATACACTGACCCACAATAAACATCATTCTATTTATTAAATACATAACCCACCCCCTGTGCCCCCCCATAAATACATGATTTATTATTTTATATACAGGGTTAATACTCCAGGCCCACGTGAGTCCCCGGTGGGCCTGACAGGTCACCTCACAGACATACAGGTTACCAGCATCATGTTTCACACAGGGTCTGGAGGCCTGTTGGTGGCACCATGGTCGACCAGGTGGTCTCCGCGTGTCACCGTGGGCCTCAATGGGGTCTCCACGGTAGGCCCGTGGATGTCTGGGGGGCCCCGGGTCAGACCCACAGGTGTCTGAGGGGCCTCGGGTGGTTCCCACGGGGGTCTGGGGACCCACGGGTGGTCCCTATGGGTCTGCGGTGCCCCCACAGATGTGGGGCTACCGGTTCTTCACCGCAGGTGTCCCCCATGGACCCGCCAGCCTGGTACCCGTGAGAAGCCCGAGGATACCGCAGGTGGTCTCCAGAGGTCTCTCGCAGACAAAAAGGAACCAAACCTGTATGTAAAAAAAATAAACCTGAGCCATACGTTAAATACATCAATCCCCCCCCCTGCCCCCCCCCCCCCCCCCACAACACATACAGTACAATAATGTGCAAAATAACTATTATCCAGATAGGGATAATAGATTATTTGCTCATTATTAAACACATTAATTAGCATAATAAAACAAATAAAGTTCTACTCACCTCATCAATAAGAAGCCCCCTCGCCAGCAAAATCCTTGTCCTCCGTTGCCAACAAAATACATAGCCAATACATTGCAATTACATTCAGATATCAATTAACCCCTTAATCACCTTATCGGATAATAACCGCAAAGGTAATTAAGGGGTTAAGCAACCATGGCCCGATACCCACCCTTCACCCATTCATTTGTACAGTGGCTTCATCATGCAACTATATATATACACATATATATATATAATATATATATATAATATATATATATATATATATATTGTGACAAACGCCCCTCTTTTGTAGCGCTGACGTCTGTCTGTGTTCTTCCCGACACAGTCTTCTAGGGTTAATTATACAACAAACAGGAACATGCAAAGTATTACGCTGCTTAACTCAGGCTTCTGCCTGCTTTATTTTCATCCAAGTAAGGTACTGCAGCTTTAACATGTGTAGGTTAGAGGTACTCAGATACTTTCATTCAGCAGTTCACTCATTTCAGTGTTACAGTATTTCCCACACTGTTATTTCAAGTAAAAAGAAACCAAATTATATAAACAAAATCCTATCCCTTTCAGGGATCTAACTACACATCAGAATCAGCCTCTCTAACAGCTGCTGGCCAACTAACCTGGTTCCCCAGCTTAAAACAATGCTCTCTCATTTAGGGTCACTAGATACAGCACAGTCTTTTAGCAACAGCAATAAACATTTGTTTTGTCTTATCTGTTCGTGGTGGGAACTCGGTACCAAGTGTCCAGGCAAATCCTCTGGTACTGTGATACTTGGAGGGGCCGTCCACCCCGAACTGGATTCCGGGGAGCAGCGATACCCCCAGCCTCCAGGCTCTAAGGAGAGAGACTGAAATGCAAACCTCTCTGTTCTAAATACCTGTGCAAGTGATTATAAAAGCAGGTGAGGGAGAACTAGACCCATTGTAATCTGTGGTCTGGATTTTCCATCCAGCAGTCTGAGTTAATGTGAAGTTGTGGAATGGATCCTTTTTTAACTATTCATGCACTTTCTGACCTAAAATGGGGCAGAAAGCTGCCTAACATCTTTGGACTATGTCACAATATATATATATTTGCTTTCCTGTGGAGGGTTTTTGTCACTTTTTTTACTCACCATAACTTAACTCAGTATTATGGTATAGCCTATCCCATAGCCTCTTATGCATATCCAGTTAAAATCAACCCCACACTGATGAGATCCATCAAAGTCGAAACAGCTGTCTGTGGGTGGTTTTCTGGGTATGCACCTTAACCCTGGCTGTGCTCAAAGCTGTGACCATGCAGCAAGCTTAAGACTATAGGGAACCATGTTAAAAATGGTTTTTGAGGCAAAAAGTGACACTGTGTGCTCATTTGCATGTCATTTCCCAGAATCACTTGCTGCAGTGGAAGTGCTGTATGCTGGGTGATAATGGGGAAAGGCGGGGTTGCAGACCTGCCTAAGACATGCAGATGAGCATACAGTTATATTTGCATATATATATATATATATATATATATATATATATATATATATACACACATGATGAACCAATATACAAATAAATGTTGAAGGGTTATCAAAAACATGTTCAAAAACATATATATATATATATATATATATATATATATATACAGTTAGGTCCGGAAATAATTGGACACTGACACAATTTTCATAATTTTGGCTCTGTACGCCACCACAGTGGATTTGAAATGAAACAACCGAGACGCAATAGAAGTGCAGACTTTCAGCTTTAATTCAAGGGGTTGAATAAAAATATCGTATGAAACGTTTAGGAATTGCAACAATTTTCATACACAGTCCCCATGTTTCAGGGGCTCAAATGTATCTGGACAAATTAACACAATCATAAATAAAATGTTCATTTTTAATACTTTGTCGAGGATCCTTTGCAGGCAATGACTGCTTGAAGTCTCGAACGCATGGGCATCACCAAACGCTGGGTTTCCTCATTTGTGATGCTTTGCCAGGCCTTTATTGCAGCTGTCTTCAGTTGCTGTTTGTTCGTGGGTCTTTCTGCCTTAAGTTTTTTCTTCAGCAAGTGAAATGCATGCTCGATCGGGTTGAGATCAGGTGATTGACTCGGCCATTGCAGAATATAACACTTCTTTGCCTTAAAAAAACTCCTGGGTTGCTTTCGCAGTATGTTTTGGTTCATTGTCCATCTGTAAAGTGAAGCGCTGTACAATCACCTTCGCTGAATTTGGCTGAATTTGAGCAGACAATATATCCCTATACACTTCAGAATTCATCCGGCTGCTTCTGTCTTCTGTCACATCATCAATAAACACTAGTGACCCAGTGCCATTGGAAGCCATGCATGCCCATGCATCACACTGCCTCCACCGTGTTTTACAGATGATGTGGTATGCTTCGGATCATGAGCCGTTACAAGCCGTCGCCATACTTTTTTCTTCCCATCATTCTGGTACAGGTTGATCTTAGTTTCATCTGTCCAAAGAATGCTGTTCCAGAACTGGGCTGGCATTTTTAGATATTGTTTGTCAAAGTCTAATTTGGCCTTTCTATTCTTGAGGCTTATTAATGGTTTGCACCTTGTGGTGAACCCACTGTATTTGCTCTCATGAAGTCTTCTCTTTATTGTAGACTTGGATATTGATATGCCTACCTCCTGGAGAGTGTTCTTCACTTGGCTGGATGTTGTGAAGGGGTTTTTATTTACCATGGAAAGGATCCTACGATCATCCACCACTGTTGTCTTCCGTGGACGTCCAGGCCTTTTTGTGTTGCAGAGCTCACCAGTGCGTTCTTTTTTTTCAGAATGTACCAAACTGTTGATTTGGCCATTCCTAATGTTCCTGCTATCTTTCTGATGGATTTTCTTTTTTTTGGCAGCCTAAGGATGCCCTGTTTCACTTGCATTGAAAGCTCCTTTGACCGCATGTTGTGGGTTCACAGCAACAGCTTCCAAATGCGAATGCCACACCTGGAATCAACTCCAAACCTTTTACCTGCTTAATTGATGATGAAATAACAAAGGAATAGCCCACACCTGTCCATGAAACAGCTTTTGAGTCAATTGTCCAATTACTTTTGATCCCTTGAAAAAGAGGGTGCTACATATTAAAGAGATGTAATTCCTAAACCCTTCCTCCAATTTGGATGTGAATACCTTCAAATTAAAGCTGATAGACTGCACTTTTAGCCCATATTCATTATTTAACTGTAACTTGAATTTATTTTGGTACACGGCCGAAATAACAAAACTTGTATCAGTGTCCAAATATATCTGGACCTCACTGTGTGTGTATATATATGTATATATATATATATATATATATATATATACACACACATGATGAACCAATATACAAATAAATGTTGAAGGGTTATAAAAAACATGCTCTACTACAAATACCACTTCTCTATACAGACACACTACAATTAAATCATATTTCCTAAAAAAAATCCAATCTCATCTTCCAATCAAAATACTCAAATGCCAATCAAAACATTGCATTTACATTGTATACATGATGCATTCAATCTATGCACCATGTACACTCTGCAAATCAATGTTAACAATAAAATATTCCAAAAAAATACCAATACACCCAAACAAGTATACTATTTAAACCAATCAAGTCACCATAAATCAATTAGCATTCATTAATCAAATCACTAAACAATTTAAATACCATCCATAACAATGAAGCAATTAACTATTTCAATTGTTAAACAGAACAAGTTACCATCAGACAAAATATAATTACCAAAAAAAATACAATATACAAAAGCAAGCCTCACCATGACCTAAAGTACACAATACAAGACCAAAAATGACATCTATCTAATTAGAAAATACATTACACTCACATTTATCCATAGCAGCATAGCCAAAATCATTTTAAATACTGAAAAACAAGCTTTTAAAACAAAATCATTTCTTACCCTGTATGTATATATCGATCTAGACATACATACATACATACATAAAGTGGCAAGAAATTATCTTAAAAAAAAACAAAAAAACACATGTAAAAAAACAAAAAAAATTTGAACAAGTTAAAAAAAATACATTTCTTTTGTTCACTTACCATTTCTTGACCCACTCACCGACTCCCGTTGAACAGCTTACTCTCGAACTATCCACGCACAGGAACCCATAAAATAATAAACCATAAAATAATAAACAAGAACAATCCATGGGTCTTCTATTTGTAATCCATCCATTATCATCTGTATTCTTCTTTCTTGTATCTTCTTCCGCTCTCTTCCGGGGTCTTCTTCTCTTCTTTGGCCACGCCCTGGTCTTCTTTCTTCTGTAGGTGGTCCTTCCTCCTCGGCGTCTGCCTTAAAAATGAGACAACATAGGCTTTTATAGGCCTATGACGTCACATTTTCGTCATATGGTTCCCACGGCCCTAATTGGGCCGTGAAAACCATGTGATTTGGGGGGAAAAATAATAATTTTGATGACGTCATTTAAAGGCAATGACGCCAGCCAATCAGAATGGCTGTGCTACAATTGCCTTTAAGATGACGTCATGAAAAGAAACATGGCCGGCCTCACATGGTACGGTAGCCAATCAGAGCGTGGGAAATACATCCAACTCTGATTGGCTCTAGTACCATGTGACAGGCTTTCAATGACGTCACATCCGTTCTCCCCCAAGCCTCTGTCACATGTTCTAGTAGAGCCAATCAGAGTAGGGGTGTAGTTCCCACGCTCTGATTGTATACCGTACCATGTGAGGCCGGCTATCTTTCTTTTCATGACGTCATCTTAAAGGCAATTGTAGCACAGCCATTCTGATTGGCTGGCGTCATTGCCTTTAAATGACGTCATCAAAATTAAAAAAAATTCCCCCAAATCACATGGTTTTCACGGCCCAATCAGGGCCGTGGGAACCATATGACGAAAATGTGACGTCATAGGCCTATAAAAGCCTATGTCGTCTCATTTTGAAGGCAGACGCCTAGGAGAAAGGACCTCCTACAGAAGAAAGAAGGCCAGGGCGTGGCTGAAGAAGAGAAGAAGACCCCGAAAGAGAGCGGAAGAAGATACAAGAAAGAAGAATACAGATGAAGATGGATTACAAATAGAAGACCCATGGATTGTTATGGTTTATTATTTTATGTTTTATTATTTTATGGTTTATTATTTTATGGGTTCCTGTGCGTGGATTAGTTCGAGAGTAAGCTGTTCAACGGGAGTCCTTGAGTGGGTCAAGTAATGGAAAGTGAACAAAAGAAATGTATTTTTTTTTAACTTGTTCAATTTTTTTTTGTTTTTTTACATGTTTTTTTTTTAAGCTCATTTCATGCCACTGTATGTATGTATGTATGTATGTATGTATGTATGTATGTATGTATGTATGTATGTATGTATGTATGTATGTATGTATGTCTAGATCGATATATACATACAGGGTAAGAAATGATTTTGTTTTAAAAGCTTGTTTTTCAGTATTTAAAATGATTTTGGCTATGCTGCTATGCATAAATGTGTGTGTAATGTATTTTCTAATTAGATAGATGTAATTTTTGATCTTGTATGGTGTACTTTAGGTCATGGTGAGGCTTGCTATTGTATATTGTATTCTTTTTGGTGTACTTATATTTTGTCTGATGATAACTTGTTCTGTTCAACGATTGAAATAGTTAATTGCTTCATTGTTATGGATGGTATTTAAATTGTTTAGTGATTTGATTAATGAATGCTAATTGATTTATGGTGACTTGATTGGTTTATATAGTATATTTGTTTTGATGTATTGGTATTTTTTTGGAATATTTTGTTGTTAACATTGATTTGCAGTGTGTACATGGTGCATAGATTGTATGCATCATGTATATAATGTAAATGCAATGTTTTGATTGGCATTTGAGTATTTTGATTGAAAGATGAGATTGGATTTTTTTAGGAAATATGATTTAATTGTAGTGTGTCTGTATGGAGAAGTGGTATTTGTAGTATAGCATGTTTTTGATAACCCTTCAACATTTATTTGTATATTGGTTCATCATGTGTGTGTGTATATATATATATATATATATATATATATATATATATATATATATATATATATATATATTGTGACAGAAACCAGGGGATGGTAATAAATTCCATATATAGGGCTCCCAGGATACTGAACAGTTTCTATCCTGTCTGGCCTGGGAGTGCAGCCTTATAATACATGCACTCCATCCCACAGTTTTGGGCAAGCGCTGGAACTGAGGGATTTCTGTCACCTGTCATGCTAATTAGAAATCAGGTATGTAAGACTGATTTCCTGTTTGCTCTTGTCTCTTCTCCAGAGCCTGGAAGGCTGCTGAACACAGTGGGGAGAAGCCCCTTCCCCACACAGGTTCAATTGTTCTGTTCATTTGGCTAACTCTGCAAAAGTACCTTGTTTTGTTGTTGGAAAGTGGAAAAGCCACTTCCACCCTGAGTTAGGGAAATCTAAGTTAAGTTATCGCTCAGGTGAGCAGCTTTTGTTTTGATGTGTTTTGTTGTATGCACTGTGGCAGTCTCAGTGCCTGGGACTGAATAAACCAGGCACAGCCTGTTTAAAGGAACAGTACGTGACGCCTCCTCATTTAACCTACCCCAAAAGACCGTGTTCTAACCGTCCCGGACAAGCAGCGGAGCCCCGGAGTAAGCTGTTTGTCACATATGGTGGAGAATGCGGGCAGAACACTAAAAGGTCTGGGGGTTAAAGAACTTTAAAAAAAAAAAAAAAAAAAAAAGTTTTTTTTCTCTCTCTCCAAACAAGATGGAAGACGTGGTGAGTGCGCTGGTACGCAATGTCGCTGTCCAGAAAGACGCGAATGAAGCCCTGCAACAGGCGAATGCAAACCAGCAAGAGACAAACCGCTTGCTGAGAGAGGAGCAACAGCGGTTCGCTCAGGGCTTACAGCAGGAACTCGAGATCCTGAGGGGGACTATCAGTAACCTTCCACTGGCAGCGGCAGCCCCAGTTCCGAAAATGACCAGGGCAAGCCACTACCTTCAGAAGATGGGACCCTCGGATGATGTGGAAGCCTATCTTCTCACGTTTGAACGCACGGCACAGAGAGAGGGATGGCCAGAAGCTGAGTGGGCTGGTCTAATCGCACCCTTCCTAAGCGGCGAACCCCAGAAGGCTTACTTTGATCTAGAGCCAGCCGAAGCTAACGTCTATGCAAAATTGAAGTTCGAGATCCTCGCCCGCCTCGGCGTAACCACGGCTGTTCGCGCCCAAAGGTTTCACGCATGGTCCTTCACGATGGATAAAGCCACCCGAAGCCAGATGTATGACCTCATCCACCTCGCCCGGAAGTGGCTACAACCCGAGATCAACTCAGCAAGCCACATCGTGGAACGGTTGGTCATGGACCAGTTCTTGAGGAAACTTCCCTCTGCCTTACGCCATTGGGTCAGTCGGAGTGACCCCCACAATGCGGATGAGCTTGTGGCCCTCGTAGAAAGGTACAATGCAGCAGGAGAGCACCCGCAACCCCCAGTCGTGGAGCAACCCCACTACCCGAGGTTCCAGGACTCTTCCAGAGACGGTAAAAGGGTACCGGGGTTAAGGGGAGCTGAAGAGCGGCGACCACCTTCACGCAGCACCAGCAACAGTGGTTCGCACACTAAGGGCAATAGCCAACATGGGGAGCCGGGAAAAGGCTCTAAGTGGGACACAGACTATGTACCTAAATGTGTAAATTGTCATGAGAGGGGCCACACAGCAAAAATCTGCCCACTAAATGATGAGCCCATGCAATGCAACAGCGTGGAACCCTATTCGCTGTTGTCCCAATGTATGCGCCCTAGCCCAGAGGACCCCTTGAATAACCATCTGTGGGCATTTGTAAAGGTTAATGGTAGGAGGGTTCGGGCACTTCTGGACTCTGGGAGCATGGTCACACTAGTGTCCGAATACCTCTTGCCCATTAAGAAGAAACAGGGAAACAGTTCACAAAGAATGGCAATTTGTTGTATACATGGGGATAATCATGAATATTCCACTGTTGATGTTTTTTTTGAAACAGAGTTTGGTTCTTTAGATTTCAAGGTGGGTATTGTACCCAAACTGGCACATGATGTGTTAATAGGGACCGACTTTCCCCATTTTCTAAAAATGTGGTCCCCCGCTCAGAATAGCGCCCAGAGTTCAATAGCGGACCATAACGAAGTATTAGAAGAAATAAATCCTTTCCCGTTTTCAGAAATGGAGGTTGACGAGGGCCCAAATAAGAAGGGGGAAAAGGAGGAGTGCTGTAAAATTCCCTTCCCCATCACTACTTTGGTAGGGAATACCCCAAATCAGGATGTTGATCAGACACTTACCACCCCAGAACCGGATAAGACCCTCGCTGACCTAGAGGTCAGTCCTGGGAGTTTTAAGAAGGCCCAGTGGGAGGACCCCACATTAGAGGTAGCAAGGGGAAATATACGGGACCTGAATAGTACTCTTGGCCAACCAGATAGGTCGCTTGCTTACCCCTACTTCGAGGTAGAGAACGACCTAGTATATTGGGTTGATAAAAGAAAATCAGTTACAACTAAACAATTGTTGGTACCACGGACATTCCGTAATGTAGTGTTACACCTCGCACATAGTCATCCATTGGGGGGACACCTAGGGGTGGAAAAGACAAAAGAAAAGGTTCTCCGAAGCTTCTATTGGCCTGGGGTTCTGGCAGAAATTACGAATTATTGTTCCTCATGCCCAGCATGTCAGATCACCGCCCCGTTCAAGGCGTACCGCAGCCCATTGGTACCCCTTCCCATAATAGAGGTACCATTTGACCGGATTGCTATGGATCTAGTAGGACCCCTAATAAAGTCTGCTAGGGGACATCAGCATATATTGGTAATATTAGATTATGCCACCCGATATCCGGAGGCAGTTCCCCTACGTAGCACCTCGGCCAAAAACATAGCAAAAGAGTTAGTAGTTCTGTTTTCCCGGGTTGGAATTCCTAAAGAGATTCTATCTGACCAGGGAACACCGTTTATGTCCCAAGTAACAAAAGAGTTATGTAAACTCCTAAAAATCAAGCATCTCAGAACCTCAGTCTATCATCCACAAACAGATGGTTTAGTGGAAAGGTTCAATAAAACCTTAAAGAGCATGTTACGGCGGGCGGTCGATAAAGATGGGAAAAACTGGGATTGTTTGTTACCGTACCTGTTATTTGCCATTAGGGAAGTTCCCCAATCATCCACAGGCTTCTCCCCGTTTGAACTATTGTATGGCCGACACCCAAGGGGCTTACTGGATATAGCCAAAGAGACTTGGGAACACGAGGTTACCCCTTACAGAAGTGTAATAGAGCATGTTGCCCAGATGCAGGACCGCATTGCTGCAGTCCTACCCATAGTGAGGGAACACATGGAGAAAGCTCAAGAAGCACAGAGGAATACGTATAATAAGGGTGCTAGGGTCAGAATTTTTTTTCCAGGTGATAGGGTACTAGTTCTGGTTCCCACCGTGGAAAGTAAATTCCTTGCTAAATGGCATGGGCCATATGAGGTCTTGGAAAGAGTGGGAGAAGTAAATTATAAGGTAAGACAGCCAGGTAGGAGGAAACCTGAGCAAATTTACCATATAAACCTACTCAAGCCCTGGAAAGATAGAGAAGTCTTGTCAACCCTAGTAACCCCAGGTCCGTCAGAGAGTCAAGAAACTGACCCAGAGGTTAGCATAGCTGAAACCCTGTCTGTTCATCAGAAACAAGAGGTTCAGAATTTAGTGAGCAGAAACAAAGAAATCTTCTCTACACAGCCAGGTAGAACTAGCGTAATTGAACATGACCTAGTCTCTGAACCGGGGGTCCGAGTTAACCTTAAACCGTACCGAATCCCAGAGGCCAAAAGAGAGGCTATAAGTTTAGAGGTTAAAAAAATGCTAAAACTAGGCGTAATTGAGGAATCCCAAAGTGGGTGGAACAGCCCTATAGTCTTAGTCCCAAAGCCAGATGGTACAACAAGGTTTTGTAATGACTACCGGAAACTAAACGCGGTGTCAAAATTTGATACTTACCCTATGCCCAGGGTAGATGAACTTGTAGAGAGACTGGGCAAAGCCCGATATCTCACAACCCTAGACCTAACAAAAGGGTACTGGCAGGTTCCCCTCACAGAAAGGGCAAAAGAAAAGACAGCCTTCTCAACCCCAGACGGCCTCTTTCAGTATAGGGTGCTGCCTTTTGGCTTACATGGAGCTCCCGCCACATTCCAAAGAATGATGGATAAAATTTTAAAACCACATGCTCGGTATGCTGCTGCCTACCTGGATGATGTGGTAATCCATAGTGAAGATTGGCAATCCCACCTTCCAAAGGTCCAAGCTGTGCTCGACGCAGTTCGGTCTGCTGGACTAACTGCTAACCCCGCTAAATGCACCATTGGTCTGGAGGAGGCCAAGTATCTGGGGTATTCTATTGGCAGAGGTTTACTCAAACCCCAAACACTCAAAGTGGAGGCGATACAAGGTTGGCCAAGGCCAGTTACAAAAAAACAAGTAAGGACCTTTTTGGGGTTAATTGGGTACTATAGAAGGTTTATTCCCAATTTTGCGACTAAGGCAACCCCACTAACCGACCTCACAAAAGCAAGAGGACCACTTATGGTAAAGTGGTCCCCTGAAACCGAACAGGCCTTTAGAAGCCTGAAAGAAGCTCTCTGTGCCCAACCAGTGTTGGTCACACCTGACTTCTCCAAAGAGTTCGTAGTCCAAACCGACGCATCTGAGGTAGGGCTGGGGGCGGTACTCTCCCAGGAGTCTCAAGGGGAGGAACACCCCATCCTTTATTTAAGTAGGAAACTAAATCCCCAGGAGAAAAATTACTCCATAGTAGAGAAAGAGTGTCTCGCAATAAAGTGGGCTGTAGAGACGCTCAAATACTACCTGTTGGGGAGAAAATTCCGGTTGGTCACAGATCATGCACCCCTTACCTGGATGTGTCAAAACAGGGAAAAGAATGCTAGAGTGACCAGGTGGTTCCTAAGCCTACAACCCTTTAAATTTTCTGTGGAACACAGGTCAGGGCACAAACATGGCAATGCTGACGGGTTGTCAAGGATGCACTCCCTAATATCCATGGTCGCTCATCCCTCAGGGTCTGAGCTGGGGGGGAGGATATGTGACAGAAACCAGGGGATGGTAATAAATTCCATATATAGGGCTCCCAGGATACTGAACAGTTTCTATCCTGTCTGGCCTGGGAGTGCAGCCTTATAATACATGCACTCCATCCCACAGTTTTGGGCAAGCGCTGGAACTGAGGGATTTCTGTCACCTGTCATGCTAATTAGAAATCAGGTATGTAAGACTGATTTCCTGTTTGCTCTTGTCTCTTCTCCAGAGCCTGGAAGGCTGCTGAACACAGTGGGGAGAAGCCCCTTCCCCACACAGGTTCAATTGTTCTGTTCATTTGGCTAACTCTGCAAAAGTACCTTGTTTTGTTGTTGGAAAGTGGAAAAGCCACTTCCACCCTGAGTTAGGGAAATCTAAGTTAAGTTATCGCTCAGGTGAGCAGCTTTTGTTTTGATGTGTTTTGTTGTATGCACTGTGGCAGTCTCAGTGCCTGGGACTGAATAAACCAGGCACAGCCTGTTTAAAGGAACAGTACGTGACGCCTCCTCATTTAACCTACCCCAAAAGACCGTGTTCTAACCGTCCCGGACAAGCAGCGGAGCCCCGGAGTAAGCTGTTTGTCACAATATATATATATATATATATATATGCAAATATAACTGTATGCTCATCTGCATGTCTTAGGCAGGTCTGCAACCCCGCCTTTCCCCATTATCACCCAGCATACAGCACTTCCACTGCAGCAAGGGATTCTGGGAAATGACATGCAAATGAGCACACAGTGTCACTTTTTGCCTCAGTAACCATTTTTAACATGGTTCCCTATAGGCTTAAGCTTGCTGCATGGTCACAGCTTTGAGCACAGCCAGGGTTAAGGTGCACACCCAGAAAACCACCCACAGATAGCTGTTTCGACCTTGATGGGTCTCATCACTGTGGGGTTGATTTTACTGGGAATGCAAGAGAGGCTATGGGATAGGCTAAACCATAATACTGAGTTAAGTTATGGTGAGTAAAAAAAGTGACAAAAACCCTCCACATGAAAGCAAATATGCAAATATAACTGTATGCTCATCTGCATGTCTTAGGCAGGTCTGCAACCCCGCCTTTCCCCATTATCACCCAGCATACAGCACTTCCACTGCAGCAAGGGAGTTATGTGCTGTATTTAATAAATTTATTTACATTTATTTTCATTCACCTGAGTGCTGTCTCCCTTTTTGCTGCTATGCGGTAATGTATACTTTTATTATTTATATGGGACATGCACCTATTCATTATTGAATTTCTATTGGAGTGCCAGTGATTTTTTATCACATATATATATATATATATATATATATATATATATATATATATATATATATATATATATATATATATATATATATATATATATATATATATACACAGTGGTTGACAAATCACCAAAAAATCTACTCGCCACACAAAAAAATCTACTCGCCACCTAGTACCAAACGTGTGCTGCTTGGGCCAATATTTACTCGCCCGGGGGTTAAATCCACTCGCCCGGGGCGAGCAAATGTATAGGTTTGTTGAACACTGTATATATATATATATATATATATATATATATATATATATATATATATATATATATATATGTGTGTATATATATAGTTGCATGAGGAAGCCACTGTACAAATGAATGGGTGAAGGGTGGGTATCTGGCCATGGTGGCTTAACCCCTTAATTACCTTTGCGGTTATTATCCAATAAGGTGATTAAGGGGTTAATTGATATCTGAATGTAATTGCAATGTATTGGCTATGTATTTTATTGGCAATGGAGGACAAGGATTTTGCTGGCGAGAGGGCTTCTTATTGATGAGGTGAGTAGAACTTTATTTATTTTATTATGCTAGTTAATGTGTTTAATAATGGGCAAATAATCTATTATCCCTATCTGGATAATAGTTATTTTGCACATTATTGTACTGTATGTGTTGGGGGGGGGGGTTGATGTATTTAATGTATAGCTCAGGTTTATTTTTTTTACATACATGGTTGGTTCCTTTTTGTCTGCGAGAGACCTCTGGAGACCACCTGTGGTATCCTCGGGCTTCTCATGGGTACCAGGCTGGCGGGTCCACGGGGGACAACTGCGGGAAGAACTGGTGGCCCCACATCTGTGGGGGCACCGTGGACCCGTAGGGACCATCCGTGGGTCCCCAGACCCCCGTGGGAACCACCTAAGGCCCCTCAGACACCTGTGGGTCTGACCCGGGGCCCCCCAGACATCCGTGGGCCTACCGTGGAGACCCCATTGAGGCCCACAGTGACCCGCGGAGACCACCTGGTGGACCATGGTGCCTGGCGGGACCCACCACTGGCCTTCAGACCCTGTGTGAAACATGATGCTGGTAACCTGTAGGTCTGTGAGGTGACCCGTCAGGCCCACCGGGGACTCACGTGGGCCTGGAGTATTAACCCTGTATATAAAATAATAAATCATGTATTTATGGGGGGGCACAGGGGGTGGTTTATGTATTTAATAAATAGAAGGATGTTTATTGTGGGTCAGTGTATTGTTTTTATTGTGGTTACTGGGGGTGGGGGGAGGGGGTATTGGCCCCAAGGGTATGTGGGTAGGCCTCCCGGCTGGGTATTGGGTGAGGGTGGTAAGGCCTCACGGGGTGGGGGGGTAGTGGGGGAGGGTATGTAGGCCTCCCGAGTGGTGGGTGTGGGTGGGTTAACCCCTTAATGACTGTAGCAGTTAATAACCGCTATGGTGGTTAAAGGATTAGGGGACATTACATTGGCTGTTTTTATTCTTGTTTATGTTTTGCAGCATCGGAGGGGGCATGGGCGATGATAAAGATGAGGATGGCCTTCATCGTGGCAGCCGGACAAGGGTGAGTGCAATATGTATTTAATGTATTTATTGTTCTTTATGTATTTAAAATGGGCACATTCACTATTATTCATTTGTGGATAATAGTAATTGTGCCCATTACTACTGTATGTATTAGGGGGGGTGTATTTATTGTAAAATATTTGTGTTGTTGTAATTTTTTGGGGGGACACAGAATTGGTACTGCAGGCCTGTGGGGAACACCCGAGAGCCCCCGCCGGCCTCTAGTATCATTGCTGTGTATCCCAAAAATGTGATATATATAATGGGGGTATAGGGGTTGTTGGGGGCACAGGGGGTGTATGTTGTTTATTGCAATGTTTATTGGGGGCAATTGTCCCCAATAAACATGCTATTATGCCTTAACCCCTTCATTGCCTTAGCGGATAGCCGCTATGGTAATGAAGCAGCATTAATGTATTTTTAATAATATTGTGCGGGAGCAGGGGGTCCCCTGACCTGAACCGCATTGATTTGTGGCTCAGGGACCCCCTGCTTCCCGAGTTACAGGCCCCAGAATGGGGCATCGATGCCAGTGTCGCCGCCATCTTTATAGAGCCCATGTCGCGTCTTGGACGCTATAAAGATGGCGGCAACACTGGCACCCGATGCCCCATAACGGGGCCTGTAACTCGGGAAGCAGGGGGTCCCTGAGCCACAATTCAATGCGGTTCAGCTCAGGGGATCCACTGCTCCCGCACAATATTATTAAAAATACATTAATGCTGCTTCATTACCATAGCGGATAGCCGCAAAGGTAAGATATGATTGTTTATTGCTATCGTTGTTTTATTCATAGTGTAGATGTGCAGAGGGTCTCCGGAGCTGAACCGCTTTGGTTTTAGGTCCGGGGACCCCCTGCTTCCCGAGATACAGGCCCCTTTATGGGGTGCCGGTATCCCTCTGCTTTGTTTACATACCGCGGTCACGTGATCGGGACATTTAAATGCAGAGGGATACCGGCACCTCATAAAGGGGCCTGTATCTCGGGAAGCAGGGGGTTCCCGGACCTGAAACCAATGCGGTTCAGCTCCGGAGACCTCCTGCACATCTACACTATGAATAAAAATTGTTTTGATATCATTTAATTTTGCAGATTTTTGCGCAGAGAGAGTGGCGGATCTCTCTCTGCTGCAAACACATATAGGCAGAAACGGCATATCGCCAGGTTATCGGGAGCCAGGCTTTTTTATCACTGGCTCATCGGTGTTTTGCTTTCGCAGTGATTCGCCAGGGATTCGCCAGGGATTTGGCCCTTACTGAATACTGCGAGAGCAAATTGCCAAAATCATGCCGATAGGGAACACTTGGCGAGAGCACTTTTTCGCTGCTTACTGCATAGAGCCCCTAGTCTCCTACACTTTCGCTTTACCCGTGCAGTTTACAAGCGCGGCTTTTGTTGCAAATACGTGAAAGGTTACATTGCCAGCTTACATTTGACAAGAAATATATATTGTGATGCCATCACTGCCCTCTAATGGCTAGAATAGGGCAGCTATACTTTGCAGCTCTCAAACAGTTACTTTTTAGTAGTGTAGACGGACGTTCACAGAGGTACACTATTTGGAGACGTTTATAAGGTGAAATTATAAAAAGGCTTTATTGTGCCTTTTCCTTTTCATCAGGAAATCATCCAAACACAGGGGAAATCATCCAAACACAAGCTTCCATTCACTTGGGAGTATTTCTAGTGAAATCCTATGCAATTAGTTCACATCTCCATTAGTTAAGCATTTCTCCCAACCCCAAACATATAGCATGAAATAAGCAGATATTAGCAGTCTCTTAAGAATAAAAGTCTTATCTGTTTCTTGGAGGGAAAATCTTCTCACTTCCTGGTTCAGCTTCAGGTGTAGTTGTTTTCCCCGTGTCTTAAAATCAGCTCTGTTGTGCAGAGCTCAAGACTGGTCAGCTCCAGAGATCTGGGTTTCTTTTGGTCAGTCTCTCCTGGGACTCAAGAACCTCTGCTCTGTCTCTCCAAAGGTAAGCTCTCAGTCAGAGCTAAAGAGAGTCACTTCCTGTCTCAAAGGCAGGCTTTTTGTAAACAATCTAATCAGGCAGGTGGTGTTTAGTAATTAACTACCACACTGCTAGATTAAAGGAACATTACTGAACACGAATAAGTCCCCTGTTACATACCTCCCCTGTTTGTGGGAAGCTCGGGCTTACCACGGCCAAAGCCCATCCTTCCACTCTCTTTCTAGATATCTCTGTGACTTGAATGAGAGTGGATGGAGGAAGAGAACCCTCTGTCCCGCTGGGATTGGAGCCCTTTCTCCAGTTTATTTTGGTCTCCTCCCGAAGATGATTGAGATCAGCACTCCTCAGTCGCTCGAGGAGGACTTTTTCCACGTAAAGTCTTTTTATCGCGTGCGCGGTCTTGAGATTTCTGTTGCCAGTTCAGTTTCTTTGGGACTGAGTGGCACCTCCACCTCCCTTTCCAGAGAATGTCCTATCTTTTCAGTTTCCTCAGCTAAGGATTCTTCTGGCTTTGATTCGGCACTCCTACCTCTGTTTGTTGCCTGTTGGGCAGCTGTAGGTTTGGCTAGTGCTTTCTTTGGTGGCTCAAACTTCGTAATTTTGTTTTGAAGTTGCGTGGAGTCCCCAACTCTCACTGTACCCTTGTCCTTACGGGCATTAGTTACTGTGGGATACTGGTGCTTGGGCAGAGCCAATACCTTTTTCCGTATTGGAGGAATCTGTATCAGTGTCTCCTTCATATTCTGGAGCTCTGTAATTTTTGTCGTCAAGGTTGCCGCTGCATCTGTTTTCTCCTTGGTGTACTGACTCAAGGGAATGGAACAGTCTCTCTGTCTCTCCAGCTCTTGCTCCAGTTTCTGAGCCTTCTCACGCTCCCTCTCATACAGAGTCACCTGGTATCGAAGCTCCACTTCCAACGATGCTCTGAAGACATGCAGCGTGGCCTTTAGCTCCTCATACTGCTCTGTGGGGACATACTGGGTATTCAGATGTTCCTGCAGCGCTTGTACCTCTTTAGCAGCCTGCAGTTTTCTTCCTGTAGCGTTTGCTGCTTCTCCTCAGCATACTGGAGGTGTGTACGCAGACCTTGTAGTTGGTTCTGCAGTCGGTGCTCTGCGTCAAACTTTTCCTTGACTTCTTCTGTTAACTGAAAATTTTCTTCTTTCAGTTTTAAGTTTTCTCTTTTTAATCTTGAACTTTCTCCTTTTTCAGTCTCTGTATTCTTCAGGGCTTCTTTGCAGTCCTCCTTCCATTTACGCACATCTGCTTTGAGAATGACAATCTCCTGGCGTGAGACTTCCTTCTCTAGGTTGAGGGTCTGAAGCTCCTTCTGAGAGACTTTGAGAACTGTACCAAGATTACCAATAGTTTCTTTAGCAATGTCCAGTTCCTCAGTGAGACTGTGTAGTTCCTTTCTGGAAACTTCCAGGTCTGTGCGGCAGCTGTTGGTCTCATGATGTGAGGCATCAAGCTCTATACGAAGAGTGTGAACCTCTTGCTGGAAGACTGTCATCTGCTTCAGTGCCTCCTCATACTTCCGCTTTAGCGTAGACACCATTTTATCAGATTGGCTCTGCTTTTCATCCATGGCGGAGATAGTAGCCTTTGCAGTATCTAGCTCAGTCTTGAGATCCTCCAATTCGGTCTTGGCCGCAGAGTAAATTGCGAGCACAGTCTTCTGTAGCTCAGCATTATTTTTTCTCTCTCTTCCTAATTCTTCACAGAGCAGATCACAGTCATGCCTGGCAATTTTCAGGGCGTCTTCCGGGCTGGTCAAGGGATCGTCACTCACTGGTTCCGGTTCCGCTTCCCTGGGATGACTAGTTGAGGGTTCCTCACTGTTGGCACTGGACAGACACTTCTTTGGGGTACACGACTTCTGCCTTGGGCCCTCTGGATATTCGGTTAACCGTGGGACGAATTCTCCATTTTCTCTAGGCTGCAGGGCAACTCGGTCCCCCTTTTCTTCCATAGGATCTGCGGACGTGTCTGTTCCTTCCACGGTAAGTAAAGAACTGCTTTTCTTTTTCTTTTTCCGCCTTTTTGATTTGGATGACACCTTCCCTTCAGGGATATTGGGGTCTCCATCTTCATTTGAAATTTTAGCAACTTCATTATATACGCCAGGCTTTTCTTGCAGTTGCTTTAGCTGACAGAAATATTGGGTGATCTGCTGCTCCCGCTCTGTCTCCTGTTGATCATATTCGTCATCAAAGGGAGCGGTCTTTTCTGTTCGTGCCGAGTTCAGGCACCCCCACCATTCTTGGGGTGTTTTGTGGGTGTGACTCGGTTCGGGTTCCCCGTAAGAGATGTCTTCCTCTTTATTGGACTGGAAGGGCCACTCTTCCGTGGGGTAGGGTTCATTACAGGAACGCTGCATCTTGTCCTCCATTTTTAGGCTATCAGGTGTAATTTTCTTCCTGACCTCAGGAGGTGCTATTGCAGCTGTTGCCACTGTATTTGCTAGAACCCCCAATTGTGGTAGTCCTACAGATGGGCATATTTTGCTTGTAGAGGTCGTAGCTCTCACAGGCATCTCTGTAGACTTTTCTTTCTTGGATAATTTTTTTTTCAATATCAGCAGTACTGTGCATGCATTTTCTTTTATCATGTATACAAGATGTGCAGTTGCTAGGTAAAAAAAGTTTATTTGCTTTACACCATTTTCTTGCAGGGTGCCATCTCCCCGCTTCAGCAACAGAATTTGGTTTTCTGCCTGAGTTCAGTAATTTTCAGTCTCATCTTTGGGTATTATGGCATTCACACTTCACACTTTGGGTGTCTGTTTTTGCTCCCAAGATATATATAGGCAGAAAAAAAACATTCTTTGCAGTGGACTATTTCTTTCATTCCCGGCAGGGTGACTCAACATTCAGAAATTGGTTTTGAAAAAACCTTTTACACTGTTCAGAAATCACTTTATCCCCCTATAGGGCAATTTTACACTCAGCATTGGTTTGCTAAAAATTCCCCTGCTTCAGCACAGTCTTGTATCAATTTTCACACTTTTCTGCTTATACTCCATTCACAGCTGGTAGTCCTATGCGGTGTGGCAACCTTTATCTGCAAAATCAGTACCAATCGTGGGTCACCATCTGTATTCACTGCTTCAGCGAAACTTTTGAAAACAACAAACACCTATCCCTTTCCAAGGGCTGACTCACTTCTTGAACCCTGACTATGGCTGAAAGGCAAAGACCCCTATTTCAATGACCATATTACACTTTGTGATAGGCAAAATAAGGTTTTGCTACTTCAGCAGTCTCTTCTGGGTTTTTGTAAGTTTCAGTGGTGTGTATCCCTTTAATTCCGATCTCTGCTGCATGAGGTTTTTTTTTTTTTCTCAGACTGTTTGCAGGCAAAAAGCATAAAAAAAAAATTCACACAAAAATCTCCGGTCCTTTTTAACTACAAAGACCCCTCTTGTCCCACCTCGGACACCATATGTAGACGGACGTTCACAGAGGTACACAATTTGGAGACGTTTATAAGGTGAAATTATAAAAAGGCTTTATTGTGCCTTTTCCTTTTCATAAGGAAATCATCCAAACACAGGGGGGGGGGGGAACAAAGCTTCCATTCACTTGGGAGTATTTCTAGTGAAATCCTATGCAATTAGTTCACATCTCCATTAGTTAAGCATTTCTCCCAACCCCAAACATATAGCATGAAATAAGCAGATGTTAGCAGTCTCTTAAGAATAAAAGTCTTATCTGTTTCTTGGAGGGAAAATCTTCTCACTTCCTGGTTCAGCTTCAGGTGTAGTAGTTTTCCCTGTGTCTTGAAATCAGCTCTGTTGTGCAGAGCTCAAGACTGGACAGCTCCAGAGATCTGGGTTTCTTTTGGTCAGTCTCTCCTGGGACTCAAGAACCTCTACTCTGTCTCTCCAAAGGTCAGCTCTCAGTCAGAGCTAAAGAGAGTCACTTCCTGTCTCAAAGGCAGGCTTTTTGTAAACAATCTAATCAGGTAGGTGGTGTTTAGTAATTAACTACCACACTGCTAGATTAAAGGAACATTACTGAACACGGATAAGTCCCCTGTTACAAGTAGCCAGTGCAGCTGAAGCTAATCAGCCTGCTCTGAATAGTCAGGGAGTTAATACAGAGGCTGCCCATGCTGTCAGAGACACACTACTGAGGGTGACACAGAGAGAGTGAGAGACGCTGCTGCTGTGCTAATCTGATCTGATCTGAAGGCACACACACAGACAGCCCTGTGAGAGACTGCAAAGGGGAAACTGCAGGAACACTGGTTAAAGTGGAGGAAGAGGTTAGTTCTCCGACGGTTAGTTAGTGACTATGCTGTGTTAGTCAGAACTCCTGGAAGGAGTTAGGTCTTTTGTTTCTGTTTTGTGTTATGAGTTAACCCTGTTCCTGATTTGTACCTTGTAAATAAACCCTCCTGTGCACAAAGGCTATGTTTTCCTGGCTTTGATCTGGACACAAGATCCTACGCTGGGACTGAGACACACAATTGGTGGAAATTTTTGCAGGCAGTCCACAAGGCGGTGAAAGTTAAATGGAGGAATTTCTGTCCACGCTTCAGCACAGACAAACAGAAAATGCTGGTATCCTAATGCAGGGTTTGCAGCAATTGGCAAAGACCCAAGAGGATACTGCATCATTGGTACAGCAGATGTCAAAATCCCATAATGAGAATTTGTAGCAGATGTCAAAATCCTATAATGAGAGTTTACAACAGATGACAAAGTCACAAAACAAATAAGGTTTCTGTGCTCAAGCTGTCAGTAAATGAAGTGATGTAATCTGCTTGCAGTTACCACGTAAGGGGTCACCCCTCAAAGGGCCCCTGTAGAAGGAGAGTACCCCCAATAAAGGGGGAGTCTCCCAATAGAAACAAAAAAAAGGTACACAAATCGCACCGAAAGATTACTAAAATGAAATTTGAATAAAATAAATATAGCCCAATGTATGGACTACACAGCATATATATGCAAAAAAAAAGACCACACCACAGTGAATCATAAATACAATGTACAAAAACACAATCCCACAAACCTGGAATTTAACCACGTGAGTGGGGACACCCCCAAGAAAAGTTCAAAGAAAAGAACACATCAAGTGGGGCACAAAAAGACCAGCAATGCAAGAAAGCTACTGTAATGATTAAGAGCCTCAAAACACCCTGGTGAGAGCAGCACGCCGAGGGGAAGATTCACTGACCGTGAGGGGAAGTGGACAGCAAGCGCGACCACATAAGGATCCGGAAGTCGTGACCGCACCGCAGAAGTTTTCCTCCACTCTCACTCAAAGGCAGTGTCCCTCCAGCCGGCATGCTCATGCGCAGAACAACCTCCCGTGACCTATACGTATATCGCACCACGTGCTTCTTCAGGAGTACCTCTTTTGAGGCTCTTAATCAGTACCTTTTTTCTTGACAAAGTCACAGACTGAAGGTACTGCGTTGTTAGTACAGCAGATGGCGCTGTCTCTACATCAGACGCTAAAAGAAGACCAACACGAAGCGCAACTTTGCCTACACCAGTAGCTCTGAGTGTTAGAAGAGAGAATTACTGCGCAGACTAGCGGGACCCCACAGGTCACTCGCCAGGTAAAATCGCACCTCATTCAGAAAATGACGATGGACGATGACGTTGAGGCGTACCTGTCAATTTTCGAGCGCACCGCAGTATGTGAAGGTTGGCCAGCTGAGCAGTGGGATGGAATAATTCTTCTTGGTGGGTGACTCACAAAAAGCCTATTATGACTTGGAGCCAGAGCAAGCTAAAGACTATGACACCCTGAAGGCGGAGATTATGGCACGACTATGGGTCACCCTCGCGGTTCGGGCCCAACGGTTCCATTCCTGGCGTTTTATACAGAGAAGACACCCGCTCTCAACTCTACGACCTTATACACTCTGCAAGGAAGTGGCACCAGCCTGGTATGTACCACCGCTGCAGTTGTCGAGTCATTATAGACGGGTTTCTGAGGGGTCTTCACCGCATCATCCAGAAGTGGGTGAGCTAGAGTGACCCCAAAGACACCGAACAGTTGGTCGCTTTAGTCGAATGTTACTTGACGGCTGAAGAGATGACAAGGAGTTGAAGTCCAGATGAGTTTTCCGGTTCTTGCTTCCTGCGCGCCACGAGGTCCGATAAGACTGTTCCTCGGAATAGGTATCCCCAAGGACACATATACTTGCGTAAAGGAGTGGGAAATCCCACAGCACCTACTGTAGGAGGGACTCTGGTCCCATTATTCCCAGTAGACTGGAGACAAACCCCCCACCCAGTTTTGGAAGGCATATAGAGTGCTACAGATGCCATAAACTTGGACATGTGGCCGCAGTTTGCCCTCAGAACACGGAGCCAATGGAATTTAACTTTTCTGCGGGGCTTGGTTCGCGCTGGATTTCTACGGTTAAGCACAGTCCTTGCAGTTCAGAAGAGGAGGATAAGGACTCACTCCTATGTGGCCCCGCGTAAAAGACAACCTACCTGTGCAACAGAAGCTACAGGAAAAGTTTACCCCGTTGCGTCAGAAAAGACCAGAGGTGGACTACAAAACAGAGCGCTTGGTGCAATCGTCACAGGAGTGACTACTAGTATGACAAAGGCTACCGATACCGCCATAAGCAGAAAGCCAAGTGAGTCAGACAAAAAGAGTGTTGACTGGAAACGTTTCTACAAGGCATCCCAACAAGACGTTCAACACCTCATCACCAAGCTAGAACTTTCTCAGCGAGTCCTGCACAATAAAAACAGAGTTGGGTCCGTAATAGCAACACAAAACAACGCCCCCTATTGAAACTAGGACTCGATGCAGAAAAAGCATTCGATAGGGTGGCCTGGCCTTTTATGTTTCGTGTGCTAAGAGAGGTGGGCCTACACGAAAATTTTATTAATGGTATTACTGCATTATACTCAAGGTATACAGATGGGGGGAGGGGGAAGGGGACGTAAACCTCTGCTCAGGTAATAGTCAGTTTAAATGAGTTAATGAGTATTGGTGCTATGCTGAGAAATGTTATAACGAATACACAAAAGAAAAAGGACTCAGCTGTTAGCACTCTATAACTCTAAAGTAAATAGTAATAGTAATGATAAGTGATAAGGATTAAAAATAATTTTAATGGTATATCTCTTAAAATAAAGGGGTGTACATTTTTAGAATAAAAAGGACCGTATATCCCAGTCAGAAGCCTGCTATAATCAGGGTGTGATGAGATATGTGCTAAAAAACTATATAGTTAAAAAGCTTAACACACAGACCTGTATCACCATATACAATATATATGGGGTAATATATCAGCACTAAGTAATCCCTCCTTATTGTAATGTTGGAGGGCTATTATCAAAGTTGAAGAGATATATTCCCTCCTCCTTAATGCAGCTGAATTAGTTAAATCAATTGTCAGTCTGCTGCAGAAACAAGTGCTATCTAGTGGTAAAGTCTTCACTATTTGGAGGAGTACATTAGGCTGATCTGTTTAAGCATAGTCACCTCCAAATAGTGAAGACTTTATCACTAGATAGCACTTTTTTTCTGCAGCAGACTGACAATTGATTTAACTAATTCAGCTGCATTAAGGAGGAGGGAATATATCTCTTCAACTTTGATAATAGCCCTCCAACATTACAATAAGGAGGGATTACTTAGTGCTGATATATTACCCCGTATACATTGTATATGGTGATAGAGGTCTGTGTGTCAAGCTTTTTAACTATATAGTTATTTAGCACATATCTCATCACACCCTGATTATAGCAGGCTTCTGACTGGGATATACAGTCATTTTTATTCTCATTTATGTACACCCCTTTATTTATTTTATTTTTTCAACTTAAATTTTATTAAGAACTTACATGGTTTACAGACATGGCATTCAGTTGTAACATGGGAACAAACTCCCGATGGTAAGAGTCCACCCCATATGGATACTGACAAATACAGACAAACAGGGCAGACAAACAGACAGACATACAACAGAGCCCCCTAAGGGGGAAAAGAGGGGGGGGGAAAAGGGGGGGAGGGGTGGTGGAGGAGGGGCAGGGGATCGTCCTGCCGTGGGTCCGCTTATAACCTTGCGCCTGCTGGCTCTCTGCATCCGGGGAAACTGAGTGTTCTCTGCAAATCGCTCTTGCCCTGCTATTCTGGCTGTATCTCCGCCGAGGGGTCTCTAGTCGGTCAAATTCGTCTGTTTCGTCCCAGCGTAGTGTCGTCAAGGGAGAACGCATCTTCCACTATTAATGCCATATCGTGGCCCTTTCCACCCCCGGTATGTCTGTCAGGGCCAACCATGGCAGCCAGACATTTAGAAAATGTGTACCAGTGTCGTTGACCAGGCTTGTCAATTTCTCCATCTGGCATACCGACCAAATCCTATTCCGAATCTTAGTAATTAGAGGGATCTCATTTTGTTTCCATTTTGCTGCGATCTCCCCTCGTACCGCCATCGCAAAATGCGCCACCTGTTTTTTTGACCTTTGGAGAGACCTTGTTGTGGTCTGTGGAGGAGGAACAGCCAGGGGTCTAGTAGGATGTGTGTGCCTAGGATCTTATTCAGCCAATCTTTAATCGAGTCCCAGACCGAAGCGATCTTGGGGCAAGACCACAACATGTGCAACAGATCTGCTTGCTGTCCGCATTGTCTTGGACACAATGGGGAGTAACTGGGCAGAAATTTAGATAATTTTGTGGGGGTGTGGTACCATCTCATCATAACCGTATATGCGTTCTCCCTTAAGGTCGTACACATGGAGCTTTTAGAGGTTGCCATCACGATCTTTGTCCAATCCTCTAGCTCTAGGGTCTCCCCCAGGTCAGCCTCCCACTTAGTCATATATCCAGTTTTGTCCGTCACCGGTCACTTCTTTGTACATCTGCGATGTGAGTCCCTTAGTGGATGTCCCTGATCGACAGAGCTTTTCGAAATTCGTTAATTGGATGTGGGGCTGAATTGCCTGATAAAATGCTCTGATCTGGAGGTATCTAAAAAACTCGGCATTGGGGATGTTTTTGCTGGATTTAAGTAGGTCAAATGTTTGTAAGCCTCGCCTACCCTCCAGATCCGCTAGTCTGGTGATATTTTTGTGTTTCCAGATAGTGAAATCCGTGTTGTTCCGGCTCGGAGCAAACATTGGGTTACCCCACAAGGGGGTTGTAGACGGACGTTCACAGAGGTACACACTTGGAGTCGTTTATAATGTGAAATTATAATAAGGCTTTATTGTGCCTTTTCCTTGTTATCAGGAAATTCATCCAAACACAAGTGGGGGGAACAAAGCTTCTAATCACTTGGGAGTATTTCTAGTGAAACACTATGCATTAATTCACATCTCCCTTAGTCAAGCAGGTTCTCGCAGCCCCAAAACATATAACAGTCAATAAGCAGATATAAGCAGTCTCTTAAGAATAAAAGTCTTATCTGTTTCTTGGAGGGAAAATCTTGTCACTTCCTGGTTCAGCTTCAGGTGTAGTAGATTTCCCTGTGTCTTGAAATCAGGTCCGCTGTGCAGAGCTCAAGACCGGTCAGCTCCAGAGATGGGTGTTCTTTTAGTCAGTCTCTCCTGTGAGACTCAAAAACACTGCTTTGTCTCCAAAGGTCAGCTCACACGTGAGCAAAGGAGGAGTTACTTCCTGTCTCAAAGGCAGGCTTTTTCTACTACCTGTAATCAGGCAGGTGGTGCTAGTTAATTTGCTACCAGCAGTTAACCACCACACTGCTGGATTAGAGGCACCTTTGTGAACAGGGATAAGTCCCCTGTTACAGAGGTCATACCAGAAGATTTGTGGGTCAATTTGCATTTGAGCCTGGTGGTCTCCCATACTGAGAGCGAGTTGGTCATTGAGGATAGTGGCATTTTGGTGCCTAACCGCACCTTTTTGGGAAGCCAAATTAGATGTTCCAGCTCTAAAGGGGAGCATAGATCTTTTTCTAAAGCCACCCATCTTTTTGAATCCGGGTTAGTGTGCCATTGCACAATTTGGCATAATTGAGCCGCCTTGTAATAAGACAACAAGCAAGGTACCGCCAACCCCCCTGCCCCTGTCTGTTTACACATTATGTGCCTACCTACCCTCGCTCTCTTTCCTCCCCAGATAAATGTATTTATTTCAGATTGAAGAGAGATGGACTCCTTCACTCTTAACGGCACTGGTAGGGTCTAGTAGAGGTATAAGAGGTGTGGCAGCAGATTCATCTTAATACAGTGGATCTTCCCTATCCACGAAATTTTATAAGTGGCCCATCTCCTAATGTCCCCTCTCAGGGTATGCATCAATTTGGGGAAATTTGCCTGGTATAACATATTGGAAGTCTTAGTGACATTAACGCCCAGATATTTAATTAGCTTTGATTACCAGTTGAAGTTTAAGGCAATCAGCTTCTCTATATGTTTGGGTAGGTTGATGCTCAAGGCTTCCGATTTTGCCTGATTAATTTTGAAACCAGAAACCCGATTGAATCTTCCCAACAAATCGAATAGATTCGGCAGAGAGGTAAGGGGTCTTGATATTGTCAGGAATACATCATCCGCATATAGTGCCACTTTATGCGTCTGGCTTCCAATGTCAATACCTGTGATGTCTTTGCTATCCCGTATCTGAGCAGCCAATGGCTCCATACACAGTGCAAAGAGGAGGAGGGAGAGCGGGCAACCCTGCCTCATTCCACTCTTAATTTGAACGGGATATGAAGCAAATCCCTGGTGGGTAACCCTGGCCGACGGAGCCGAATAGAGAGCGAATATAGCTTTGGTCACCCTTTCCCCCAACCCGAATGCTCCAAGCGTGGCCTCCAAATAAGGCCAGTCTATCCTGTCGAATGCTTTTTCTGCATCCAGACTGAGTGCCATAACTGGTATTGAACATGAATTGGCTATTTCTAATAGATCAATGATTCGTCGGGTGTTATCAGATGACTGCCAACCCGGGATAAACCCGACTTGATCTGGGTGCACCAATCTGGGTAGGATGAGACCCAATCGGTTGGCCAGTAATTTAGCGTAAATGTTTATGTCCGAATTAATCAGGGATATTGGCCTGTAGCTTCTACAGTCCTGTGGGTCCTTACCCTGCTTATGTATTACGGAGATGGACGCTTGGAGCATGTGTCGGGGGAAAGGGGTGCCTCCTAGGACTTGATTGAACATGCGGAGGAGGTATGGGGCCAGCTGTTTCCTGTATTTTTTGTAATAGAGATTCGAGAATCCGTCAGGACCCGGGGCTTTAGAGGGTTTCAGAGTTTTGATAACCTCCATTAATTCCTCCATTGTAAAGTCACTACCCATTACCTCTCTATCAATCTCACTCAGATTCGGCAGATTTGAGCCCTTTAAGAAATCCTTCAGGGCCTTTGTCATCCCGGTGGATCTAGTAACCTTTCCCCCATCATACAATTTCTCATAGAAGTTCTTAAACTCCCCCACAATATTTTTAGGGTTGGCCGTGATTGCTCCTGATTCTAGACGTAAGGCCTGAATGTTGTAATTTTTTGTTTTGGGATTGAGCAGATTGGCCAGCAAGGTGTCTGGCTTGTTTGCTTTCTCAAAGAATCTTCTCTTAGACCAACTTAATGATTTCTCAGCATGGGAAGTGAGGAGTAGGTTTAACTTAACTTGGGCATCTCTGATTTGTTGGAGGTTGGCCGAATTCGGGGACCTCTTTTGTTGGTCCCATAAGCTCTTTAGGTCCCTCTGTCCCTGTATGATTTTTGCGCTGCTCTCTCTTTTTCTTTTGGCCGCTAAACTAATCAATACCCCTCTTAATGTTGCTTTATGTGCCTCCCAGAGGGTTGTATGTGAGCGAACGCTACCTTCACTTTCGCTAAAGAATTGTTTGATTTCCTCTTTAATCTGCTCCATTAGTTCAGGGATTTTTAATAGGGATTCATTCAATTTCCAGTTTGCTCCCGGTCTGTCCAACCCTATCTGTGTGCACCGTAGCTCTATGGGTGCGTGATCCGACCACGAAATATCGTGTATCCCCGAGTGGGCGATCTTTGGGACCAGTCTACTAGAGACAAGAAGTAATCAATTCTGCTAAATGAATCATGGGGATGCGAATAGAAAGTGTAGTTTCTATCTACCGGGTGTAATTCCCTCCAGACATCAACCAACTGGAAGTCCCTTAGCCCTTTTTCTAGAGCCGTGGGTCTAGACGTTGTTCTAGGTCTGGAGAGTCCTGATCTGTCTAGGGCTGCGTTCAGTACTGTGTTGAAGTCATTTCCTACTATCAGGGCCCCTCTACTGTGTTTTTGGATGGTTGTGAATATTGTTGTGAAGAAGGCCGGGTCGTGTCCATTTGGCGCATATACTGTAGCAATCGTTATTGGTTGATGATTTATGGATCCCGTAAGCATTAGAAACCTGCCCTCTTTGTCCTTCTTCACAACGTCCACCACCAGCCCCACCCTGTTGTGTATCAATATAGCAACACCTCATTTCTTTTCCGTTGCAGAATACAGAAATACTTGTTTAAATTGTTTATCAAAGAATTTTGGGAAGCTGGTGGTGCTAAAATGTGTTTCCTGAATTAACACAATATCAGCCCTCTCTTGTAGTCAGTGAGTGCTACCTTCCTCTTGCGGGGACAGTTCAGTCCTTTGGAATTGTGTGAGATAAAGGTTAGAGACATGTTGTACTTGTGTTCCTACCTCTCTTCAGTCGCGGCGCTACCTTGAATGTCAGCCCTTTGATGGAGAGCCCCTGCTCCTCTGCAGTGCACAGCAGTTTGCTCAGCGCGGTGTTACTCCACCTAGGCAGGACGAGGGGTGGGGTGGGGGCGATACAAAAGGAACATGGGACACATAAGGAAAACATAACAGCGTGGGAGAGGTGCCTATGGTCCGAGACAACTGCCCCTCCCTTGCCTTTGGGTTATGGGAATTGAGCGGAGCCCCCACTGTAACTCCTCCCTACAGCTGGGTCACTCCTCCCTCTCCCAAGGACTTTCTTGAAATCCTGGGCATCCGCCCCGATCCGAGTCCAAAGACACATGGCAACGGCCAGACCTCCATCCTGGCTGGCCTCTGTTTGCCGAAATCTTAATACCTACAGCATCAACTCGAACTTAACTCTGAACATTAAGAACACCAAAAGAAAAAAACCCTCTTGATGACTGGAACTTAGGGAATAACTGTGGGGAATCTCTCTGTAGACACATATTTATCCCCAAACTTTCCCCTCCTCCCCCCCCCCCAAACCTCAATAATCCAAACACCCCAAAACCCGCACCCTCTGCAACTAATTGTTGTTCTTTACCCCCATATAATGCACCTTGCCCCCCTCTGGTCCTCATTGTTGCCGTGGCCCCGATGACCTTCTACTCCAGATATAATCCCCCTCCCCGTATCCATGTCTTATATATCCATCTTCCTGCTTCTGACCTCCCTATCTGGGTCTCTCCTTTCTATATCCCGTTGGTCTTACAGCTATCTACGTGTCCTTACCCCCTCTCCCCCCCGTCACCTAGCTAGTCCCCCCTGCCCGTCTTCCTGCTTGATCTCCCCTCCAATCTCCTTAATGTGGCCTTCCCCTCTCCCCCTTATCCCTTCTCCTCCTCCCCTTATCCCTTTCCCTCCTCCCATTGCTTTTTCTTTAAGTTTGTTGGGTTGTTTTTATTAATTATTACCCACTTCTTCCCAATATACTTTACCCCCGGAGACGTCCCTTTGCAGGCAGTCTTTCCCCCTCCTCCCCCCTCCCCCCCTCCCCCTCCAGTATTGCTTGTAAAGCTCTTTTCGGCTCTTCCTGTGGGCTTCTAAGTCTCGCCTCCCCATCCGGCCGCTTCCCGCCGCCATCTTGGATGTGGCTGGTCGACTGTCTCCCGAAGGTCTCGTGGGATCTGACGTCACATCCTCCTCCTCTACGTCATTCGGCCCCGCCTCGAGCTCATTGAGCAGCTAGAGCCGATCCAAGATGGCCGCCAGTCTCGGAGGAGCGCTGCTAGGATCCAGAGGTAGCGTGGGGCGGCATCACAAGAGGGTACAATAGGTCCCAACTCAGGCTCAAAACCGTAGAGCTCCGAAAACGTGGACAGGAACAGGTAAGATGAAGATCCTTCTGTAGATCGGGGACCTTTTTCACTTCGGGCTCCTTGGCTGTTTATTTTTGTAATTTTTTCTAGCCTCCCTCCAGACTGGGTCAGGGGCCGGTCTCCCTCCCCTTGCTTCCCCGGGTATCTTTTCTTGGAGCCCCAATTTGGTTAGGAAGCTCTCACCATCCTCCAGTCACCTTAGGGTATTAGAGGCACCATTTCGTGTTACTAGCAGCCCGAACGGATATAGCCACCTATATCTGATCCCCTCGTCTCGGAGCACATTAGTGATGGGGGTAAGTTGTCTCCGCTTGAGCAGGGTGGTGGGCGAGATATCTTGAAACACTTGTAGTTTATGGCCCTCGAATTCAACATCGTTTCGGGTCATTTGGCAGAAGGATTCTTTCAATTTAAAGAAGTGGAACCGCGCTATGATGTCTCGGGGGGGGGGTCCCCTTGTTGCGGCCGCGACCTCAGGGTCCTATGACACCGGTCTAGGTGCGTATCCTGCTCTGCCCTATAAGGCATTAGCTGTGTCAGCCATCTGCTCATGAAGTCTTCCGGATCGGTCTCGTCTTCAGGCACTCCCCTGATCCTCACATTATTCCTACGATCACGGTTATCAGAGTCCTCTTGTCTGTCCGTAAGGTCCCTCACAGTATCCTTCACCTGGGTCAGTTGTTTGTCTGTTCTGTGCAGAGCCTTGATGGTGGAGTACAGCTTCTTTTCCAGGGAGTCTGTTCTCACCCCAATGCCACTTATATCAGCCCTTAATGCCGCCAATTCAGATTGGAAGCATCTTTTAATATCCAGACAGAATTCTCTCATGTCTCTCCGTCGCATCAATTGGTTCTCCCTGCCGCAGTCTTCCCTATCCTCCTCCGACTTGGTGCCGCTTCTCGTGGGCCCCTCATGGCTTTTGGCGTGCGCCGAGTCTTCCTTTGCAAAATAATCTGTGAGAACCGCAGAGGTTCTCTTCGATCTCGACGCCCTCGACATCGTTGTGCTTTAGGGTCTGTTTGGGTCTAAGTTTGGTGTGCGTCGCTGAGTTTTTAATGCTTTATTTATTTAATCGCCGGCTGTGGACGGAGCTAACTGCTCACCCGACCATTCAGTCAGCCGTCTCACATGCGCCTCTACACCACTTTATTTTAAGAGATATACCATTAAAATTATTTTTAATCCTTATCACTTATCATTACTATTACTATTTACTTTAGAGTTATAGAGTGCTACCAGCTGAGTCCTTTTTCTTTTGTGTATTCTGCATCATACTCCAGCCCAACTGCTACAGTCCGTACATCAGGCTATACTTCAGCACCCTTTGAGATCTCCAACGGTACTAGGCAAGGATGTCTGTTATCCCCTCTGCTGTTTGCTATCTGTATAGAAGTTTTGGCCTCTAGAATACGATAAAATCCAGAGGTACAAGGTGTTCCCATAGGTGACAAGGTTTACAAAGTATCCCTTTTCGCTGATGATATTTTGCTCTCCCTGACAAAACCAGAGACATCTTTAAGAAGTTTGTTCGACACCCTAGACGAATTAGGCAAATTCTCAAATTTCAAAGTTAACCATACTAAATCAGAAGCTATACGTTTATTTATATCTAAAGAAAAAGAAAATGAGCTGAAAAAGAAATTTCCTATAACATAGAAAACAGATAAGTTAAGGTATTTAGGGGTAAATATCGCACAAACATACTAGGATATATATAACACAAACTATCCAGACTTAATCAAAACTCTGAAAAAAGATTTAATAAAATGGTCAGGGCACCAGATATCCTGGTCAGGCAGGATTATATCAGTCAAAATGAACCTTTTCCCAAGAATATTGTATTTATTTCAAGTACTGCCAGTAAAAGTCCAAGCTCACGTAATCAGGGATCTGGAGAGTGAGATAGCTAAATTTATCTGGAATGGCAGGAAGCCGAGAATTAAGAAAAAATGAATGGTGCTTCCTCTGTCCAAAGGCGGCCCAGGGCAACCGGACTTAGCCAAGTACTACGAAGTGGCTAGATTGTGCGCATTCATTTACTGGTCTGCAACCCCGGGTACAAAACCATGGGTAGATGTCGAGAGATCGGAAGCCCGGCAGCCAGATTTGGCAACCCTTCTGTGGATAAAGAAGGAACACAGAGCAGAACACTATAAAGCCGATCCAGTTCTAACACACTCCCTAATCATCTGGTATAAAAACTGTAAATATAAACAGATTTTGGCTATCCCTTCGCCCCTAACACCGATCAGGTTCAACCAAGAGTTCCCCCCATCACACCACTCAAATGTTTTTAAAAAATGGTAAAAAAAAGGGCTATCCACCATTGGAAATATGCTAAACGGAAATAGGATTAAGTCATTTCTTGAAATTATAGAGGAATCTGGTGTTCCGAACTCGCAGATATTTCAGTATATGTAACTCAAACACTGTTTCATCTATACAACCAAAGGAAAATTGGATCATACCCCTCACCACTTTTGAGAGTTTGTATCAGCTATACGAATACCATATAGGGATGAGCGCTCAATTTTATCAGGTTCTAATACGCCAGTTTAGCGACCAAACAAGTAAAAATGTTTCAGAATGGGAAAGAGATCTAGGTAAACCTTTGGATGGCGAGGATTGGGAGGAAATCTACGACAGAATAGCCAGAGCTTCCAGATGCTCAGCAGTTAGAGAAACGATACAAGACACCTACAAGCTCATATTGAACCCCCAAAATAACCACAACATATATATAAGCATATGTGTCACTGAGCATGGCAATATATATTTAAAACCAGCGAAAGAACATGAAACACAGACAGAGCTCAGTGCACATCCAGTGAAACTTATACACGGTACAGTGCCTAAATATATATATGTATAGATATCTATTAAATAAAATGGTCTTTTAGTTTAACATTTTGGCCAAAGTGTTGTAATCCCGTGAGCCAATACATGGCAGACCACATCTCAAGGGTCCCTAACACTAATATAAATTCTTAATAACCTGTGCATTGCCAGGAAGAACAATTTATAATAAATCTGTCAAAATTAGTTGCATAGTTCTGAGTCTGATTTAAGCTTTTATTAACCTGTACATTACCAGGAAAAGCACTCTGTATTAGATTTGTCACAATCATACTGCAAGCAAGCAAGTTCCCCTGAGAGTGGGAGATGCTATGGAGTGAGCTTTTAACCATTTAAATGTGGGGGGGGTGAGCTTCAATTACGTAGGAGGTAGCCACCCTCCAATCAGCTAAGACCAGCTGAATAAGATGTGGTCTGCCGTGTAGTGGCTCAGGGGCTTACAACACTTTGGCCAAAATGTTAAACTAAAAGACCATTTTATTTAATAGATATCTATACATATATATTTAGGCACTGTACCGTGTATAAGTTTCACTGGATGTGCACTGAGCTCTGTCTGTGTTTCATGTTCTGTCTCTGGTTTTAAAGTTAGAGAAACGGACCTGAAAATTCTCCATAGATGGTACTATACCCCTACACGTCTCCACTCTTTTTTTCCACTAACTTCCCCAATGTGCTGGCGTAACTGTGGACAAATAGGCGCGTTCAAACATATCTGGTGGTCATGCCCCAAGATTATTCTCTTTTGGGGAAGAATTAGAAGATTTAGAAGATTAAGAATTAGAAGAATTAGAAGATTAATACAAGGGATTTTAGGTCTAGATCTGAGATGGGATATGGAAACTGTGCTTTTACTAACCTATAGAAGGTCTTGAAAGGAAAATAGACTATTTAATAATGCAAATTCTCTCGGCAGCAAAAGCAATGATTGCAAAATACTGGAAGCAGAACGACTCCCCACCAATCACAACTGTAATCCATAAAATTAATCTTGTTATGACTATGGAGAGATTTACTAGTTTAATTCACGATACTGTAGATATAATAGTTTTCTGACAACTTGGGATCCCTGGGCGACTTATGTATGGCAAAACCCAAATTTGATTTAGACGGTGAATTCAGAGATCTCTATTAATCAGATGGGTTGTACTCCTATTCTATAAAGTCTATGTATATATATAATTGATTGAGTGCTCCCCGTGTGAAGACCATTGCAGATGTATTCCCCTACACTTTCCTACCCACCCTTTTTAATTTCTGTATCCCCATCCCCTTCCCCTCTCCCCCCTTTTATGTTTTGAAAAATAATTAAACACAAGTTGAAAAAAAACAGCTGGGTAAAGTAAAGCAGCAAATACTACAGGAGCGACTGAGTACCCAGTGGGTCCCCGCCGAGCAGCATGATGTGCTGAAGGCCACCCTGAGCCTTACCCGAGCATCACTGGAAGCGGAGTACGAAAAAACAAGGAACTTCAAAACCTTGGAGTCTAAAAAGTTGAAGTTGGATAAAAGGGTTACAGAATAAAACTTGCAGAAAAGTCTACAGCTAAAGCAGATAACTGAACACATGTCTCAGCAACTCACAACTCTGAAGGAGGACAACCTTAAGCTGGAGAAAGAGCTGGAGAAGAATAGAGGCTGCTCCACCCCCAAAAGTCAGTACATACAGGAGAAAGAGGCGTGGAAAACAGAAGCAGCAGCGATCCTTGCGGAAAAAACTGCAGAGATCTGAAATCTAAAGGATGTGCTGGCGCAAACCCAGAGCAAGCACCGGGAAGAGATGAAGGCCCTGAGAGGAGTCTTGCGGGATCCAATTGCAGAACTGCAGACGTAGGTGGCTGAGCTAAAAATACAGCTCTGCAAAAAGGAAGAGAGCGAGGAGACGTTCTTCCGTCAAGTGGTTGACCTAACAGGGCGCTATGAGAGCAAGATGGCTGATGCCCACAAACTGATGGACCAGGCGGCCAATGAGAGGACCCGACTGCAGCTTGAGCTAGACAAGTTCCAGGAGGAACATCGCCACCAAAGGTCAGAAATAAAGGAAAGGAAACTGATTTAAGCCTTTCTCTGAGGACTGAGTGGGACGCTGCACTACCCAGAAGGAGGTTTCTAATATGAAGGAAACCTTTAAGAAGAGGCAGGTGCACGGGAATAGTGCACGGGCCGCTCACAGGACAATGTGTTGCTGGGGAGAGAGATATGTGATGCCATCACTGCCCTCTGGGGGCTAGAATAGGGCAGCTATAAGACTGCAGCTCTCAAACAGTTCATTTTTAGTAGCCAGTGCAGCTGAAGCTAATCAGCCTGCTTCGAATAGTCAGGAAGTGAATACAGAAGCTGCCCATGCTGTCAGACACACTGCTGAGAGTGATACAGAGAGAGTGAGAGACGCTGCTGCTGTGCTGATCTGAAGGCACACACACAGCCAGCCCTATGAGAGACTGCAAAAGGGAAACTGCAGGAACACTGGGTAAAGTGGGGAAAGAGGTTAGTTCTCCCACAGTTAGTTAGGGACTAAGCTGTGTTAGTCAGAACTCCTGGAAGGAGTTACTGTAGGTTTTTTGTTTCTGTTTTGTGTTATGAATTAACCCTGTTCCTGATTTGTTCCTTGTAAATAAACCCTCCTGTGCACAAATGCTAAGTTTTCCTGCCTTTGATCTGGACACAAGATCCTATGCTGGGACTGAGACGTCACAATATATACTGTATTATTATGCTGTGCCACATCATATAATGGCAGTCTCTCTCCTTATTAAGGCATTATTGGCCCAATTATTGGGGAATTGGGGTGCACCTACATATGATATTTAAGCAAAACAGATTTTTAATATAGGTTTCAGGTATACCTTAGATCAATGGTTGTATTAGTATCTCAACTATTAAGTCTTGAGCCCGGTACACCCGGTTAGCATGATTTAACCATCTGAGGAGGATATATTCCTAGTACCTCCTACCAACTGCTGCATTCCCAAGCTGCGGGGCCTACTATATGGTACCAGCAGTGATGTCCCTGCCGGTTACAGGACTGGAACCTCTGCCAGTTAACCTAAAGGGTAAGCAGACTGCCCAGGGAAAGTTGGGTGCGCTTCCCCTGGTGGCGCAGGAGTGGGCGAGCTCCATGCCGATAGCTGCTAGGGAACATGGGGTGCCCTGACACCATTCCCCTGCAGAAGTGTCCCTGCCCTCCTCTGAGGATGACGAGCATAGCCCAGTGTCTGTGGGGGCACTACCCTACTGACTCCCGATCTAGCTCACCTGTGGTGGAAAGACCGTCCCCTACCTGCAGTCTGCGGCAGAGTCAGGATCCGGAGATGTCCTTGCGGCAGGCCCTGGTACCTCCAGAGCCACGGAGGAGTCCCACGCCAGTGGTGGATCCTGACGGAGAGAAGGATCCACCTGCGGTGGAACAGATGGAGCCTGCTGCCTTTCCAGACCATTGGAGCGGTGAGGCATTGGACCCCCTGGGGCCGTGGTAAGCCCACACCACCGGGACTTGCCATGGACATTGCAAGGCCCCGATCACCAGCCTCCATCTCCCATGTCCCTTCTAAGACCGCTCCTGGTTTGGACAATGTTATTCTGTTTTATATACCCCTGCTTAAGTCTCAGTCTGTTGGATAGGGGTATGAGTGATATGTTTCACAGTGGGGATGGTCTCCAGTCAAACTGGAGCCTGCTGTGAATGGAAGTGTTTGAACCGGAAAATAACCCAGCCTGATGACATCCAAAGCCTGTCCTAATCTCCACAACATCGCGGAAGCTCAGCATCTACTAGAACCAACAGGTACTATGCACCATGACACCAGTCGCAAATGCCAGATCTCCCAGAGGTGGGGGGGGGGGGATGATGCAGTACTACACGTAAATTGTACAACTAACTTTTTTTTACTTCAATGCAAATGTGCTATGTAATGCGGTATTCGAATGTACAGAATTCCTGCTTTTTTCGAATAGCCCAGGCATTCATTATAATTCCCAACCCATTTCATTTCCATTTTAGCTTTGCTTTATTATACTAACCATTTGCATCATACCAATTAACATCCATATAGCCAGTCTTACCTAGATGTGATTTTTGTATAAATATGCCTTGCTATTTCAGTTTCTTGTGTACAACTTTGCATGAAGGATGGACCCTTTCTTATTACAAACTTTTTTTCTTCTGCTATATAAAAGTTTGTCAGTTTCAGGTGGATTTTCTGTCCCCACTTATTTACTTTTTTCTATGTGTGTACATTTTTTTAAATACTCTGTTTTGCCAAATAAATGAAGCAGTCTGTGTCAACATAGATAAACATGTGTTTAGATGCTCTGCTGCTATGTAAGAACCATTTCTTACATCCGATACAGTATGTAACACTTATGTTAATTCAGATGCGGAAGATTTGGGGGGGAAAATAAAAGGCAAAAAGAGTGGTGCACAGATTTGCAGATTGTAGTATATCTCAGTTTAATCTGTGAACCATTTATCTTTTCCCCAACTCCTCATACTGACACTCTCCATGGAGCAAACTAGGGTAGATGGGGGAAAATTGGAGCAAAATGTTTTGATACATAGGTGCAGTGTGAAAATGTCCCAGTTTTTCTCCAAAATTGCCTTCATACTTTCGGGCACGTGCATCAAGGGCAGGTATGTGATATCAAACCCATTCCGGTGTTAACTCCCATTCAAGGTAATGGGAGTTAATGCCAGAACGAGTGAGATTACCCATAAAATAGTTGATGCATAGACCCAAAATCTGTGAATTACAACAATGATAACAAAAGATTGGTATCATCAGACAGGTTTAAAGTCTGAGATGAGTTGTCCATTTAGCAATGTGGAGTTCAACGTGTGAAAGAAAAAAAACCTGGAAATACATTTTCTAATGGTTAAAATAGTTGGGCCTGGTCCATGCAAATAATTTCTCTTTAAAACTGCATGCTTCACATTGAAAAATGCCTGTGCAGGGAAACTACATAATTTTTTTTCCAGAAACAAATTTACTGAGCAGCCCTATATTATAAGACCCTACAAATGAATGCCACTGGAAGGTATCTGTAAGGAATCGGGGGCCACATCCCTTGCGGCGTGACCCCTCCTTACCCACTACCAGTACTGCAGCGGCTGCTGCCCCTTCCCCCCGTCGCTACCCATGCCGCCGCCCAGCGCATACCTTGAACTGCGCCGCAGCCACCATCTTGGATTCTGGCGCTGGTGTTACAGAGCGCTTGCTTCCTTCAAGGATTTATAGCGTGCCCATTATGCCTGTCTCCACCCCCCACTCGGCGTTGGAGTCATCACCATGTCTCCAGCACTCCCAGCTGTGCTCTAATACTTCCTGGTCTCTCAGCCACTGACGAGCAGCTCCTCGACATGTCCCCGCCATGAACCTCGACCGGGTTGGTCACTGCCACTTTAAATATCCTGCTTTGCTTTCCCTTCCTTGCTCTGCATAGCTCCTTGCTACCTGTGTTGCCTGGAACCTGTGTTGTGCTCTCTTGTGTTTATTCCTTATAGCTACTGACCCGGCTCGTCTGAAAACCCCCTCTGGCTCCTGAACTCGGCTTTCCAACAGACTACTCTAACCTCTAAGACTCTCGGACTCTGCTACGGATTTTGACTACGGAACTTTCTATATCCTCGGACTCGGCAAGTACTGGTGCGTATCCTCTACATCCCACCTCAGTACAGGGGACTGGTCTGGTCTGCGGGCTGCACAGTGTGACATTATGCAGAGCCCAAATGCAGACCTGGCTGAGGTGATGGAGCTAATTACGTCCCTTGCACAATGCATCCAAACTTTTGGAGAGCAGATTACCAGTTTGATTCAACAACTATCCACTCTCTCACTACAGCCCACTCCGCCACCAGCAGCAGCCGCTCCTTTAAGAATCCCTACGCCTAAAGAATATGCGGGTGACCCTCTGGCCTGTCGAGGGTTTTTGAACCAGTGTGAAATTCAGTTTGAAATATCTCCAAGCCTCTTTCCTAACGGACGCACCAAGGTAGCCTATGTTTACTCTCTCTTTACAGGGGATGCCTTGGCCTGGGCTTCTCCCATCTGGGAACTGGGTCCGGAGACCACGTCGAATTACCAGCTTTTCCACCAAGAATTCCAGCAGGTATTTGATATTTATGTTCGCAAAGATATTGCTGCCTCGTCTTTAGTTCATTTGTCTCAGGGTCGTAGGTGCGTAGGTCCGCAAATATGCACTGGAATTCCGGACCGTCGCAGCAAAGACTCGTTGGAACGAAGAGGCACTTATTGCTGGATTTTGGCAAGGTTTGTCCGAATCTGTAAAGGATGAACTTGAAGTCCAGCCCCGACTCCAAGCATTGAAAGATTTGATCGCACTGTGCATACGCGTGGATCTGCGCCTCCAGAAGTGACGTCACGAACGCCAACGTTACAGGTTCGTGCCTAATTACTCTCCTTATCCTAGGCCTCCTCCGGCTTTTCGGCCTCTTCCTGACGCTATGGAACCCATGCAGATCATCAGTCAGCGGATCCGTACTCCCGACAGGACGGCCGAGAGGGTTCGCCGCCAGAATGAGGGCCTATGCTATTATTGTGGATCACCAGATCATGTGGTACGTTTTTGTCCTTTGAGGCCCAAGGAACAAACGGGCCCAGCCACGCAAGAGGGACTAACCCTCGGATCAATTTCTTCTCGCTCCCTTTCTAAAGAGGCTCCCTAAGAGGATTATGCTCCCAGTTTCGCTTGAAGGCCCGCATTTTTGTATAACTACTGCTGCTTTTCTCGATTCAGGCTCCGGTGTTAATTTTGTGGACCAAGAGTTCGCCACCCGTAACAAGATTTCTCTTATCTCCATGAAAGCACCAATTGGACTTGAGGCTATTGATGGACGTCCTTTGCAACCTTCTTTCATCACGTTAGAGACTCTTCCTCTCACTTTATCTGCCGGTTCTCACACCGAGATTATCTCCTTTGACGTAATACACTCTCCTGATGTTTCAGTTATCCTAGGGTTACCGTGGTTACAGCATCACAACCCACGCATAGATTGGAGGGACTGCAAACCGATTCAATGGGAGCCAGAGTCAGACGTCTCATCCTCACCGGTCATAGCTCCTGCCACAGTTATCGCGGGAATAGAAACGCCTTCTGATAGCAACTCCACTCTTCCCGAAGTATATGCTGATTTCATCGATGTTTTCAGTAAGTCTCAGTCAGGGGTCCTGCCTCCTCATAGACCCTATGATTGTCCCATTGATCTCCTCCCTGGTGCCGTCCTGCCAAAGTCTAAGTCCTACCCCTTGACTCTTCCAGAAACTGAAGCCATGGCAACCTACATCAAAGAGAATCTTGAGAAGGGATTAATTCGCAACTCTTCATCTCCTGCCGGTGCCGGTTTCTTTTTTGTGAAGAAAAAGGATGGATCCCTGAGACCATGCATTGACTACCGGGGCCTCAATCTCATTACTGTCAAGAACCGGTATCCCCTGCCTCTGATTTCGGAACTGTTTGATAGGCTTCAAGGGGCCAAAAAAAATTTCAAGCTAGACCTCCGAGGAGCCTACAACCTCATACGTATTCGAGAGGGCGATGAATGGAAAACCGCCTTCAATACAAGAAGCTGACACTATGAGTATCTCGTGATGCCATTAGTTTATGCAATGCTCCTGCTGTCTTCCAGGATTTTATGAATGATGTCTTCCGCGATGTCCTCAATTCCTTCGTAATTATTTAACTTGACGATATTCTAATTTTTTTCTGGGAATCTTCAAGATCATGTCCAGCATACTAGACTTGTCCTCTCTCGTCTCTGTGTCAATAATCTCTACGCAAAACTCGAGAAATGTCTTTTTCATCAATCTTCTACCGCCTTCTTAGGCTATATCATTTCGGATAAAGGATTTTTGATGGACCCAGAAAAACTTAAGGCTGTTTTGGATTGGCCCCTGTCCAATTCTCTAAGGCCATTCAGCGTTTTTTGGGCTTTTCCAATTACTATAGGAAATTCATCCAGAATTGTTCTACCACTGTGGCTCCCATTACTGCGCTTACTAAGAAGGGAGTAGACCCATCGGTGTGGCCTCCGGAGACTGTCTCCGCCTTTGAAACCTTGAAGCAAGCTTTTGTTTCGGCACCCATCCTTCGTCATCCTGATACTAGTCTTCCGGTTACATTAGAAGTGGACGCCTCTGATTGTGGTGCGGGTGCCATTCTCTCCCAGAGACTCTCCCCTCAAGATAAATTGCACCCATGTGGATTTTATTCGAAAAAGTTCTCCCCTGCTGAAAAGAACTATGATGTCAGCAATAGAGAACTCCTGGCCATCATGATGGCTTTACAGGAATGGCGACACCTCCTGGAAGGCTCCCGCGAACCAATTGCTATTTAGACAGATCATAAGAATCTTCTCTATATCGAAAGTGCACGTCGTCTAGGATCTCGTCAAGTCTGCTGGGCACTTTTTTTTTTTCAAGATTTAATTATACTTGTACGTCCCCGGCACGAAGAACATAAAAGCTGATGCCTTGTCCAGACATTTTTCCCCTGAGGAAAAATCTGAAGAAACCCCAGAAACAATTGTACCTTCGAAATGCATAGTCTCCGCCAACTCTTTTGATATTCTTGAAAAGATCGTATAAGCCCAGTCACAGATTCCGAGTGGTCTAGAGGTACCGGAAGGAACTCTTTATGCCGCCCCCAAGTTTCATCAGAAGATCTTGGAATGGGGTCTCTCCGTCCGGTCAGCCGGCCATCCCGGCTTCAAGAGAACATTGGATCTCATTAAGCGCAACTTTTGGTGGCCTAATATGTCCAAAACTCATTCACGAATTTATACGCGCTTGTCCAGTTTGTGTACAGAACAAAACTCTTCATCAAAAGCCTTCCGGGTTACTCATGCCTTTTCCAGTACCTGATCGTCCATGGTCACATATTTCAATGGATTTTATTGTGGATCTTCCGCCCTCCAGAGGTATGACTACCATTTTGGTCAAAGTAGACCGATTTTCGAAACAGGCCCATTTTGTTCCCCTCAAGGGTCTTCCCTCCTCTCCCACCCTGGCAGATATTTTCACCAAAGAAGTGTTTCGTATCCACGGGATCCCTACGTCCATAGTTTCTGACCAAGGATCACAATTCATATCAAGGTTTTGGCGTGCTTTCTCCAAGAGGCTTGGTATGGCCTTATCATTCTCTTCAGGCTATCATCCCCAAACTAATGGACAAACTGAGAGACTTAATCAAAGCCTTGAACAGTATCTACGATGCTTTATTTCTGATACCCAAGATAATTGGGTTTCATCCAAGTCGGCTTCTAATCTCCAACACTCCCTCAGGAGTGCCAGCAGCCGATGAACGGGTAACCACGCTACAGAACTCACGGATCAAGATCCAATCCGCACTCCTTAGTGCAGCTCAGAGGTTCAAGTCTCAAGCAGATCGTCGTCGTCAACAGGCTCCCAATTACAAGCCAGTAGACCGAGTTTGGCTTTCAGCAAAGAATATCAGACTGAAGACTCCTACCCCGAAATTGGCGCCTAGGTTTTTGGGGCCTTTCTTGATTCAGGAACAAATCAATCCTGTCACGTTCCGTTTACAGTTGCCTCCATCCATGAACATTCACAACGCGTTCCATGTATCCCTGCTCAAACCTTTGGTTCAGAGCAATCACTTCCCTGCAAAAGCCCGTAAACCCAACCCTGTTACGGTCCAAGGACACTCAGAATTCGAGGTGCAGTCCATCGTGGATTCCCGTATATCAAGGGGGAAAGTACAGTTGCTTGTACATTGGAAGGACTATGGTCCAGAAGAGCGTTCCTGGATATCAAGAGAGGACATTCATGCTCCAGCTCTACTCAATTGCTTCCACAAGAAATTTCCACAGAAGCCTTGGATGGATTGTCCTGAGACGATCCTGAAGGGGGGGGTACTGTAAGGAATCAGGAGCACGTCCCTTGTGACCCCTCCTCACCCACTACCAGTACTGCAGCGGCTGCTGCTGCCCCTGTCCCCCGTTGCTACCCATGCCGCCGCCCAGCGCATACCTTGAACTCTGCCGCGGCCACCATCTTGGATTCTGGAGCTGGTGTTAGAGCGTGCGCTTCCTTCAAGGATTTATAGCGTGCCCATTATGCCTGTCTCCGCCCCCCACTTGGTGTGGGAGTCTTCACCATGTCTCCAGCACTCCCAGCTGTGCTCTAATACTTCCTGGTCTCTCAGCCACTCACGAGAAGCTCCTCGACACGCTCCTGCCATGCCCCTCGTCAGGATTGGTCACTGCCACTTTAAATATTCTGCTTTGCTTTCCCTTCCTTGCTCTGCATAGATCCTTGCTACCTGTGTTGCCTGGAACCTGTGTCGTGCTCTCTTGTGTTTATTCCTTACAGCTACTGACCCGGCTCGTCTGAATACCCCCTCTGGCTCCTAAGCTCAGCTTTCCTACAGACTACTCTAACCTCTAAGACCCTCGGATTTTGACTTCGGAACTTTCTATATCCTCGGACTCGGCAAGTACTTGACCATTCTTTATCTGCATCGAAGCCTGGCTACTCTACTACGCCACATCCCGGACACACCCCCTCTGCTGTCGGTGCATATCCTCTACATCCCACATCAGTACAGGGGACTGGTCTGGTCTGTGGGCTGCACAGTGTGACAGTATCTTATCAAATAGCATCGCTTAATGCAGATACTAGGCTCTTACATTTGTAGATCAACTGTGTTATTGGAATATGTGAATGACAAGCTTTAGAATTCACATAGCTGTGTTACATCTTGTTAAGTATTATGTTAACAGTACCATTTCCTTCTTACAGCTGCTGTCACTAATGTGATCTGCATTGCAGCACTATTTCTGTGGAAACCTCATCCTGATCAGCTAGGAGTGTTCTTTGTATTTTCAGGAATTTGGGGAATAGGAGATGCTGTTTGGCAAACATTAATGAATGGTAAGTAATATATATATATACATGTACATTTAACTCTTTCAGTGTCAAATATGTTTGCGCCCTATAATGTCATAAATCTACTTCTTGTCTAAATATTGTCACACATATCACAAAAAAAAGTATTAATTTCCTTAAAAGGATTACTAAATATTATTGCCCCCCCCATTTCGTGGGTGGAATTAAGAAAAAAAACAGAAAAAATATATATAGTGAAGTACGTTTATCCATTCAAAAACAGGAACAATGTTGAAATATGCACTAAACTGAAAGTGCCTGAGCCCAGTCACTAAATTATATTTTTGTCCTCCGCACCCATAAGCAAATGGCTAGAACGAAGAATCAGAGCCTCTCTGTAAAAGTTTAGGTATTTATCCAAAGAGTAACTGTCACGGGAGACCAGGTTTATCAACACCCTTTTATACCGGAATCATTGATTGAGCAAAGCAAGATGGTAAAATAAATGGTTATTTATTTCAAGAAAAGACATACACACAATGTAACACAATTTACAGGGTGCTATACCACATACCTAATAGGGGTCATTTCATATTGTTCCTCCACACCCTGTCCATCTGGACACAGCAGCATTCTGTATTAGTCAATGTGGTTTTTAAACAAAGCCCTGCAGCACTGGCTTATTGAGTGGTGAATGTCCCTCAATGTTTTCTCTAGCTGTTGGTTTGGTGCTTGGAATCTGCGCTCCTGATTGGCTGCAGGACCTCTTATGGGTATTTTGGTCCCATTCACAAAACTCTACAGCCGATCAGAGCATAGGAATTTTTCTGCCAGCCAATCACCGATTTGCCAGTATTGTAAAGCCGGGTTGGTACCTTTTCTCAATCTGCAATGGGGCATGCACCAACCTGGCATCTCTGCCTCTTAACATACTGAGCCCACCGGCTGTCCAGGTTCCACAGAGTCTGGGATCTGGCAAATGGTGTCCGGATAGCCCTGTGTTAGCCCAGGATGCGGGTACTCAAGCAGAACTGCAGTACCCCTCCTGTTCTAACACCTTGGCATCCCTTAGGCTTTCAAGTCCGGACTTTGCATAGACCCATAGGCACCAAACTTGGTAGCCATCTGGTCCCTCAGAATCCATGACTTGGAAATCCCACAGTTCATCTACAGGTTAACAGCATATACTGTATACCTATTAAACATAACTCTTTAATAAAATATTCTGTGTCCTGTCTTTTGTGTGGTAAAGATGTATAAGTCCATATTCTGGTGTCAGGGATGGAGTGAGTGTATATATTGCCTACACTCACTAGCCTCATACTTGGCACACTTTAGAAAAATAACTTTTAAAAATGTTACACACACAAAACCACTCTCAGCTTTATCACATAGCTGGAGCACCCCCTGAACCCTTATACCAGGTTTCAGAGTACCTGGGCATGTATCTGGGCACCTCTCTTTCTCCTAGGGACCCCTCTGTATACTGGAACTCCGTGTATGATTGCTGGTATACATTGACCCATTCATGCCCGTTTACCTTGTCTGGAAGGTGCTGCAGCAGGAATCCTGGCGGTGAGTTGTAAGAATGTTTTCAGAGTTTGACAGGAGTAATGCGCTTGGCTGTATTCGTGAATCTCACTCGATTCCTGGATCCATTTCTTGGGGTATCCCAGAACTCCAGACCCCCGATACATAGACACATTCTGCAAAGACTTTCTCCGGCAAACCCTCTCTGAAACTTACAGACTAGAAATCTCCCGGTCCCAGCACCCCAGGAAAGGCAAATCACCCATAATTTTTTATTGTCTCATAATTTGCACACAGTCACAGTAATGCATTTAGGACATCCGGGTCCAAGAGCTGACACTCTAGGACCTCAACACACGGATAAAAGGTAACCAAGTGGGCTTAACATTTATTAGTGATCCTAGTTAACCCCTTCACCATCACAGTAACACTCATATAAAACACAGAGTACAGCGGGTTTCAGGCCAGTCCGCAAGTTTCTCCTGCTCCCCGGTAACCGCGACGTTGCTCCGCCATTACCGCTGGCATCCTATGTCACTTACGGTTTGGAGAGTTACACTGCAAAAGGTCCTTCTGCAACCCAATGCATTTCGAAGGTTGTTCCTTCTTCACCACTTTCAAGGTGTGCTGATCAATTTGGACTTTAGCCAAATTATTTAAACTGTTTAAGGCTCTTCACATCTGAATTTTTCATAGCTGAACGCAAAAGATGTTTGCAATAATTGGCAAAGCAAAACTAGTCTCTAGCATAAAAATAAAGTCTTTCTTTTCTGAGGATACACACCACAAGATATTTAGATATGGGTAAAGGGTTTTCCCAAAAAATATTTCTAGCCAATATTGAAAACAGGGCTATTGATGTTTTTCTCATACCTTTACACTAATTTCAGATGTTGACATACTTGTACTTGTCAAGAAAAAACACCCCTATAGCATAACAAATACCCCAATAAGGTATAGATTTTAACTACAGTATTAAGTACAACCCAATGAAATGCAGAGGTGTTTTTGTCTTTCACCAGAATATATTGTCATTGTGGCAATCCATGACCATATAGTGGTATGTTTTACCACTGTGATAAACAATTGGATAGAGGGGGAGGGGGTGGGTGCCCCAGGGAGGGTGGTTAGGCCTCCCGTGTGGGTAGCGAGGGAGGGGTATTAACTCCTTAATTCCTATAGCTGTTACAAACTGCTTGTGAGGATCTGCCATCCTGGCGGCTGGAGACCGTCTCCTCACCTGGAAACACCTGCCGCCATGGACACCCAGGATGCGCAGTCTCACGGCCCTGTTATGCGCTCGCGCGGATCTGGTGCGGCCTGTCTGTCCATGGGGATCCACCTCCGCCCCTCGCTCCGGCGCGTTTCGAGTGCGCTCATCCAGCCTCCCCTCTGACGCACGCCCCAGTCTCCGCCCCCGCCCCGGTGACGGACAGGACCAGTGTGGGAGTGACTTGCGCACCGGTCTCCGCCCCCTGACCTCAGTGACCCATCGGGTCGGCGCGCGCTCAGTCCCACCTCCATTCCTGACCAGGCTGCATCATAGGGCAGAACTGTGTGCACCAGCAGCCTATAGGATTCGGTTTCCTGGTTCCGCCCTGGCTCTTCATTGTAGGATCTCCCTTTATATACCCTCTTGCTCAAGACTCTCATTGCTGAGCATAGTCTTGTGTGATGCTGTACCTTGCTATATCCTGTTCCTGTATCTCCTGCCTTGCCTTGTTTGCCTTCCCTGTTTATTCTGCCGCTGCCTGACCCTGCTACGTACCTTGGCCTCCGCACCTCCCAACTCCTTATCCAGATTTATACCTACCTTCCTCCAGTCTCCAATTCTGAACCTGGCTACGCACCCTGACGATCTGCTTCTCTCCTATCCTGAACCTGGCTACTGTGACATAGTCCAAAGATGTTAGGCAGCTTTCTGCCCCATTTTAGAGCAGAAAGTGCAGGAATAGCTAAAAATGATCCGTTCCACAGCTTCCCATTAACTCAGGCAGCTGGATGGAAAATCCAGAGCACAGATTACAATGGCTCTAGTTCTCCCTCACCTGCTCTTCTAATCACATGCACAGGTATTTAGAGCAGAGAGGTTTTGCATTTCACTCTCTCTCCTTGGAGCCTGGGGGCTGGGGGTGTCTCTACTCTCCTGCACCCAGTATCGAGGTTGACGGCCTCTCCACGTATCACAGTACCAGAGGATTTGCCTGGACACCCCAAACAGATAAGACAAACAAATGGTTACTGCTGTTGCTAAAAGACTGTGCTGTATCTTGTGACCCTAAATGAGAGAGCATTGTTTTAAGCTGGGGAACCAGTTTAGTTGGCCAGCAGCTGTTAGAGAGACTGATTTTGATGTGTAGTTAGATCCCTGAAAGGGATAGGATTTTGTTTATATAGTTTTGGTTTCTTTTTACTTGAAATAACAGTGTGGGAAATACTGTAACAATGAAATGAGTGAACTGCTGAATGAAAGTATCTGAGTACCTCTAACCTACACATGTTAAAGCTGCAGTACCTTACTTGGATGAAAATAAAGCAGGCAGAAGCCTGAGTTAAGCAGCTTAATACTTTGCATGATCCTGTTTTTGTATTAAATAACCCTAGAAGACTGTGTCGGGAAGAACCCAGACAGACGTCAGCACTACAAAAGAGGGGCGTTTGTCACATATGGTGGAGAATGCGGGCAGACACTAAAGTCTGTGGGTTTGCAAATAAATGCGGGGGTTTAAAATGGCCGCCCAGCTGAAGTAAAATACAGATGCTATGAGTGAAGTCTGTTCCACTGTGTATATCAGTTGTGCTTCTAGCGTACACAGAGAATGTGCGAAGTGTGGATGCAATAGCACCCTGAACCCAAACAGAAAACCAAAATGTTTTGCTGAAGGAAAAAAAATAAAAAATTTTGCATCTAGCAAGTGCTGTTTGTAAAGCTAATGCCTTTTGCTGAAGTGAGTGAATTTGCAGCTAGCAAGTGCTGTATGTAAGTTGCTGAAGTGAGTGAAATTGCAGCTAGCAATTGTCCCTGCCGGGTTTCTAAAATGGCCGACGTGAAATGTTTGTTGTGTAATGTACGTAACCATACAAAACAGTGTCCCTTCAGGCCATACTATGATCACGACCCTGGAGGAGAGCCGTACCTACAGATGAATTTAGTATGCTGGGCCTGTCGTGAAGTAGGTCACATGGAAGATGTGTGCCCCAAAATTTTCAAAGACAAACAGCTGCAAAAGCAAGCAACGCCCTGTGAGTGCAAGCAAGATGTGGAAGCTGATAACAGTGAGTGTGTGCCCAGGACCACTGATATCTCTGGAGCTAATAAAGCAAAAAGAAAGAAAACTGTTCCTCAAGTCACAGGGGAAGTGACCGAGCCACTTGAACCTGCGCTGTCAGGACATGCGTCAGAAAGGCGCCGAGATGAGCAACAGCCCATAGGGCCTGGCGCAATCGTCCCAGGAATGACGACACGCCTAGAGATGACAAAGGCTACTGCTACCACCATAGGCAGAGAGCCAAGCGAATCAAAGAAAACAAGAACTGACTGGAAACTATGCTATGAGATGTCCCAGAAAGATGTGCAAAACTTCATCACAGAGTTGGGGGTTTCTCGGCAAGAGGCTAGCGCGCTTAAAGCAGAGCTGGAACTCTCACGCCATGAGGTCTACGCTCGCAGCACAGAGCTGTGTACATTGAAGAAAACCTATGAGAATACCCTGAGTAATTTAGAGACTGTAAAAAGAGAGAATGTAAGTCTGACACAGAAAAATTCAGACTTGACTGACCAGATCAGTGAAAGTGATGAGAAGCTTCACCAAGCAGAAAAAGTGGAGAAGCAATTGATTCAGGAAAAGTTAGAAATGCAGGAAGCACTGCAGAATACAGAATCAGCGGCGATCCAGGCGACACAAACTGCAGAGCTCCAAAAAATGGAGGCGCTGATGCAAACCCAGAGCAAGCACCAGAAAGAGGTGAAGACCCTGAGGGAGGTCTGGCACGATCAGGTTGAAGAGCTGCAGAAGCAGATGGCTGAGCGCGAGATACAGTGCGCCAAGAGAGAGGAGGTGTCCGTCCGTCAGGTGGTTTGCCTGACACTGCGCTATAAAAGCGAGATGGCCGATATCTACAAGCAGCTGGACCACACGGCAAATGAGGGGGCCCGGCTGCAGCTGGAGCTGGACAAGACCCGGAAGGAGCACCTGCAGCTGCAGGTCAAGAATAGAGAAAATGAAACAGAGTTAAACCTCGCTCTGAAACAGATGACGGACATGGGAGAAGCGGCTAAAGTGGTTCAGTCGGGCTATCAATCCTACCTCCTAACCAAGCAAGCTGTACGTTCCTATACGTGTATCTTCAATGCTGTTGCAATATTACGATTTGCTATAAAGATGAAGTTGGAGAAAGAGATTCCAAGGCTAAAAGAGACACGGTCACAAAAGGAGACCAGGGAAAGTAAACTCAATGTCCTCACTGATGACAAAGAGGAAGGAGAAAGAATTGACTTTGATTGTGCTGCTGTTATTCCAGAAACAGATAGGCACCCTCCTGAGAATATACTCCCTGATCTGGAATTCAAAAATCCAGATCCTCAATTTCATTTACGTTGTCCAGAAGATTATCAAACTAGTGGACACACCCAGGACAACACAGAAGATGTTTTAGCCAAGTGGGTGGCAGTTCCTGAAAACACAAACTTGTTGACAGATCCTGATGACATGGTTAATATGGACTACGTTTGTACAGAGGCAACTAGGTCTCCAAAACCCAAAGGCCTGGTAATGGCCACAAAAGGGAAATCAAAGATTGAAAAGAAAAAACAACGAAGGTTAACATGGCGCCTGAATAGTTCCATATCTCACCAATCTGGACCACACTGTGGAGCCAAGGAGAATCTGGTCCAAGGGTCTCATCAGAAGCTAAAGAAACAGTCCAGTCATTTGCAGGTTGCAGCGGGCTATGAAATAAAGTCAAAGGATGCAATAGACTGGAAGTCAAAAAAAAAAAAAAAAAAATGTTTGGGGGAACTGACCGATTTATTTATTTTATTACACGTGTGGACTATGTCACGGACACTTTACTATGCAAATAAGCATTTTGTCAATATTACAATGTTATATTGGTTCTCTGTGTTTGAAAATGTAGCTAAACTACAAATTAATATACAGGGTTGATGGCCCTTAAGATTACAAGGCTGTAGTATAAGAGAAAAAATATTGGTAGCTTACAATATGGAAAAAAAAATGCCCTTTTCGGTTGGTAAATTTATAATGAAGTTCATATTCGTATCATGTGAATACTTAATATTGTACTGAGGAGTTAGCTCAAGTATTTCAGGTAGGACGCTCACCCCAGTGAGGTCCATGGCCGCTCACCCCAGTAGGTGTGAGCTGGGGAGGGGGATATGTGACATAGTCCAAAGATGTTAGGCAGCTTTCTGCCCCATTTTAGAGCAGAAAGTGCAGGAATAGCTAAAAATGATCCGTTCCACAGCTTCCCATTAACTCAGGCAGCTGGATGGAAAATCCAGAGCACAGATTACAATGGCTCTAGTTCTCCCTCACCTGCTCTTCTAATCACATGCACAGGTATTTAGAGCAGAGAGGTTTTGCATTTCACTCTCTCTCCTTGGAGCCTGGGGGCTGGGGGTGTCTCTACTCTCCTGCACCCAGTATCGAGGTTGACGGCCTCTCCACGTATCACAGTACCAGAGGATTTGCCTGGACACCCCAAACAGATAAGACAAACAAATGGTTACTGCTGTTGCTAAAAGACTGTGCTGTATCTTGTGACCCTAAATGAGAGAGCATTGTTTTAAGCTGGGGAACCAGTTTAGTTGGCCAGCAGCTGTTAGAGAGACTGATTTTGATGTGTAGCTAGATCCCTGAAAGGGATAGGATTTTGTTTATATAGTTTTGGTTTCTTTTTACTTGAAATAACAGTGTGGGAAATACTGTAACAATGAAATGAGTGAACTGCTGAATGAAAGTATCTGAGTACCTCTAACCTACACATGTTAAAGCTGCAGTACCTTACTTGGATGAAAATAAAGCAGGCAGAAGCCTGAGTTAAGCAGCTTAATACTTTGCATGATCCTGTTTTTGTATTAAATAACCCTAGAAGACTGTGTCGGGAAGAACCCAGACAGACGTCAGCACTACAAAAGAGGGGCGTTTGTCACACTACGTACACCGACGATCCGATACTCTCCAAACCTGAACTTGGGTACGTACCCCGACGATCCGATATTCTCCAAACCTGATCTGGCAAGTACCCTCTATTACTCTAACGTCTATACTCCTGACCTGGCTTGCACAACCAATCTACATTCTAGGCGCGTCCGCATTGCTGTCGGTTGGCATTACTCAATTTCCTACCTCAGCACCGCGGTCGCGCTTCGTTTGTGGTGAGCTACGCGTTACACCGCTAAGGTGATTAAGGGATTAGTGGCCAGTAGTTTTTTTTTTATTGTTATGTTGCTACCCACAGAGGATGAGGAGGATGCATAGGAAGACGAGGATGGTGCTCATCCTGGCAGTGGTAAGTACAACTTTAATTTACTTTATGCTGGCTGGCTAATGTTTTATTTTTAATGGGCAAATGCGCTATTATCCATATCAGGATAATAGGAATTTTGCCCATTAGTGTGCGTTGGGGGGTGGGAGGGGGCAGGGTTCAGACATGGAAGGTTGTATTTATTTTTATTGTATTGCACTAATTGTTTTTTGAATGGGGAAAATGGCTATTAGCCATTTTTGGCTAATAGCAATTTTACCCATTCCGTTGCAGTGTTGTTGGTAGAGGGGTTGGGTGATGGTGGTAGTTGACCCATGATGGTGTTTAGGCCTTGCGGGAGGGAAGCACAAGGAGTTAACCCCTTCATTACCTTAGTGGTTGTAACCGGTAAAGTTTTGAAGGGCTTGACATCTACTGCCACCCTCCCACAAGTACTAAGCACCCACCCTGGGGCAACTACAGGCTTCACCCACCCCCTGTACCAACAACAAAGCAGTGCCTGCTATTTAACCCTTAAATTACCTAAGGATTGACTCCGGGGGTCTCTGGAGCTGAAAACAAATATGTGGGTCAGCTCCTGATGCCCCCAGATAACCACGGAGACCCCCACATTCAATCCTATGCAGTAAAAATAAAAGAAACTCCTTGATATGCAAATCGCAATTCTGATCTTGCCACCTTTTGGATTATGAGAAAAGAATTCAAGTTTTTATAGTACGATATGCATATCGGAGTTTAGTGAATAGCAGTTGCAGGCCAAAAATGCGAGTTTGGTCATTTTTTCAGCTACCGAACTGTTTCTTACAGCCAGAGTGTTATAGCTCATTAAAAAGCCATTTTAGTGTGATATTTCCATGTCATCGAAGCTTTGTGAATAGCTACACATGCAATATCGCTCTAAAAGGGAACTTAACAGGCATGAATGCACTTACAGTATTGAAGTTTAGTGAATGAGCCCCCATATGCCCGTATATGTCCGTATTCTTACTTTACTTCCTTATATGCCCGTAATCTACCCCATATGATAGGCATCAGCCAATTTTGGAATTGTGGCTAAAAAACATTGCAATACAAAAAAAATTATACAAATGTATAAATTGTCAAAAAATATAAACACTATTTAAAGGAAGCTGTTACAAATCCCACTCCTCTCACAAAACACTTTGTAAATGTATTTCCCTATTCAAACCTCTTCTCTAGTTCAATCGCTGTAAATTATAAAAATGGTTTTATTCCCTTTATGTTTATCCACTACATGCACTGCTGGAGCATACTACATACTGTTTTTCTTATCAATTTCATGTATATGTTCATAAATTCAATGCAAAAGTCCATAGTGCCAGAGACAGGGTCTGATGTGATTGTGCTGAGGGGGTTCATGCTTCCAAATGGGACCCCACAGTGTTAATCCCATGGGTGGCTGCAGCCCTGGAGATAATAAGGTTAGCTACATATGTGCATGCAGTTGATAATAAAAACATATTGTATGCTCAAGCAGCGCATGTAGTGGATAAAAAAAAAGCTGTGTGTGCTGTGCATGCGCATACTAAGTGAAACTTTTTTGACTTTTGTCACAGAAATTGTATTTGTATTGGTGATGTTTTAATTAAAAATCAAAATACAATTTCATTGACAAAACGCAAATAAATTTGACTTAGAACATGCGTACACATCCCTTGTATTTGCACTAAGCGTGAATTCCTCGTGTGTGTGTGACTGTGTGACTGTGTGACTGTGCGTGTGACTGTGCGTGTGACTGTGTGACTGTGCGTGTGACTGTGCATGTTACTGTGTGACAGTGCGTGTGCGCGTGACAGTGCACGGTGCACGTGACAGTGCGTGTGCACGCGACGGACTGTGTGCGCGACTGACTGTGTGCGCGACTGACTGTGTGCGCGACTGACTGTGTGCGTGACTGACTGTGTGCGCGACTGACTGTGTGCGCGACTGACTGTGTGCGCGATTGACTGTGTGCGCGACTGACTGTGTGCGCGACTGACTGTGTGCGCGACTGACTGTGTGCGCGACTGACTGTGTGCGCGTGCGTGTGACTGTGTGCGCGTGACTGTGTGCGCGTGCGTGTGACTGTGTGCGCGTGCGTGTGACTGTGTGCGTGTGCGTGTGACTGTGTGCGTGTGCGTGTGACTGTGTGTGTGTGACTGTGTGTGTGCGTGTTAGTGTGTGTGTGTGTGTGCGTGTGACTGTGTGTGTGTGCATGTGACTGTGTGTGTGTGCGTGTGACTGTGCGTGTGTGCGTGACCATGTGCGTGTGTGCGTGACCATGTGCGTGTGTGCGTGACCATGTGCGTGCGTGTGTGTGACCGTGTGCGTGCGTGCGTGCGTGTGACCGTGTGACGTATGCGCAGCCCCCCTGCACCTCACACATCCCCCTAACCTATTCACCCCCAATACAGCTCCATGATTCCCACCCCAATATCCCCTGCCCTCCCCCTAATGATACACCCGAATAACCCCTGTCCCCCACCCCAAATGATATAGCCACACAAATACCCCCTGCCCTCCCCCTAATGATACACCCCATCTCCCCAGTCTAGGCACGCACTCACCGGGCGGCAGGAAGAGGCTGCTCCGGACCCTTCCCTCCCGCACTGGGCTCCGTGTCACCCCCTCCCGCATGAAACTCCTCTCCTAGGCGGTCGTGACCAGCAGGCGGCCGGACGGCTAGTCTGCACATCCCTCCGGAGCAGCCTCCTGAAGGGAGTCCACGGCTGCAGGGACCACAGGAGCCCCTCGGGCTCTACCCCACAGAAGCTGCCGCCCTGCAGGGACGGGGAGAGGCTCAGCTCCAGCTCCCCGGTACTGGCCCAGGGAGGTGAAGGTCTCCCCGCCCTCACCAGTCACCTCCTGCCCGGAGCTCAGGCCTGAGACTGACCCGTAGCGGCTCATCCCACAGGCAGCGGCCAGGGGAAGCCTGCAGGATCACGGGCATGCACCGAGAGGAGAGGCCGCAGGAGATCAGGGCCTGGAGCAGTGTGGGCTGCAGTGTCCCTATGAGAGCCGTGGCGTCTTGAGTGTCGCCATGACTACCATGCTGAGGCGTGTGGGGGGAACGGCGCGCTGGCAGCCGCATGCGTCTTTCCCCAGCGTCCCCATGACTACTGCGCATGCGCGGCCTGGCAGCGGACGTGTTGGGGGAACGGAGCCGCTGCCAGCCGCTTCTGCGCATGCGCAGAAGGCCGTAGTCGCCATTAGTTGTGCGCATGCGCGCAATTGCAGCGGACGTATGGCGGCCGTTAGGAGCGGCGGCGGCGGCACCGCATGTCAGCGGCTGTGTGGGGGGTGCGGTGGCCATTAGGAGCGGCGCCGGCGGCTATCGCCGCCGCCGCCGCATCTGATTTGTGGAGCGGGTGTGATGTCAGTGTTGGGGTCGGGCTGAGCCAGAACACAGCCCGGCCTCAGCTGCCAGCACTGACGTCACATCCGTTTCATTTCTGTCTCCACAATCCATTTTTGCCCCATCACGAATGAGGTGCCACTAAGGAAGTTTCACTTCAATAAAAGGGATAAAACATTTTACACCATTTATAGTAACTAAGATAGTGAAAATAAGCCCCCAGAGGGGGAAATACTGTATATTAAAAAGACTACTACAGAGGGAATCTTATTGGACGCCTGTCTTGGATACATTAAAACCAAGAGTTCTTAATAAGGAAATACATTGGCAATGTTTTTTGTTTGTTGAGTGCTATTTGTAACTGCTCCTTTAAATAGTGTATATATTTATTGACAATTTGTACATTTGTATAAAGCTTTTTTGTATTGTAATGTTTTTAAGCCACGATTCCGGGATTGGCTGATGCCTATCACATGGGGTAAATTAGGGGCATATAAGGAAGTAAAGGGACATGGTGTTTTGCATAGTCCTTAAAAAAGCCATGAGGGAGAAACATGTTGGGCATGTCTCCTTTCTTTTTTGATTATCTCTCAACATTTTGTGCTGAGGGATTATACAACTGTGGTTTGCGATAATAAAGAAAGAAGCTTTATTTTATCCATGACTTGGTGCTGTTGTTTTGCTTCTCTGCTGCTATGAGCTAACAACAGTTAGCTCGGAACACTCTAGAACATTTCAAGGCTTTTCCAGGAGCACCCTTCACTCAGTATCTGTATACACACACACACACAAAATATTATTTGAGGGTCATACTTCTTTCTCCTGACCAACAATGATAGTCGGTTCCAGCCCCCACTATTCCACAGAAGGGAGGCAGGTGATGGTCTATCTGTCTGTAATTATATCAATATCATTAAGATACAGGTTAGGAAATGCACTGTATGGAGCACAAATGCTGACTATACAGTTTCTGCCTTCGTTGTCAGTATGGGGCCTACTGATGTTGATTACTGATTGACTTTACACAGTAAAAGTGAAGATGAGGATCCTAAAAAATAGCCCCATTGTCATCCTTTGACTTCTTCCATCTATTTCCCAATGCTGCCCACTATACATTGTGAAGAGGAGGATGCTAAACAACAGGCTTTAACCCCCCTAGTTCAAAGGCACTACAGAAGGTGTGTAGGGCACACCCAGAAATGCTAGCCCAATCTCTTGCAATTCCTGTGAGAGAATACAGAAAAAACAAAACAAATAAAGTGCGCAAAATTACTATTTCTATTGTTTAAACCCTTCACCACCTTTGTGTTAGATATACAAAATAATACAACCTCTAAATCGATTGGTGATCTGCAGCTATGTGATTAGGGATATACACCCCTAGGCAACTGAAACACAAAAAAAGACAACAGCGCAAACGCCCATAGTGAAGTTTGTAAAGATATATGAATATATATTGTTAGGGTATTATATCTGCGTACATCAGATAGGTAGGTTTACAGCATTTCATGTGCAATACATGAGTTACCAATCGTCGCACTGCCACCGCCAGTCATCAGGAGTTCTCCTTCCCAGCCTCCAAGGTAAGCCGTCACGATCGTGATGTGGAGCCTCCACTGCGGTGCTGTGTTCTAATCGATATCTTTGCCTGGTTACTGCCGTCGCTTTCGCTCGGTCCTCAGATCTGCCGCCGTCTGCAGCTGCCTCCCGCACCTCAGATCACTGAGTTAGTATGTCACGTGTCCCGCGGGGTTTTGCGACCGGCCGCAAAGGGAGATGCGTGACGTAAAGTGTGATGGTATCTTTACTACAGCATACCGAATACAGCTTTTTCCATGAAATAAGTCCAATGAGGATGTACCACGCAGATTGTGGAAATACAGTTCTAGGACTAATAAAATTCTATATCCAACGCGTTTCGAAGCGTGAGCTTCTTCTTCAGGGATAAATTTGGACTAGATTAAGAGCATATTTATACCCTTGAACCCCCGCTGATTGGTCAAATTCAGAGGTTTCTAAACCAATCTGATTGGCACTATACAGCATCCCACCTATGTGGGTGTGATAGAAACATTACCTCTCAGTGTGCTCAAGTAAGTTAACCCTATCAGCACTGGTCCAAGGCTATATTTGAAACACAACACATCTTTATTACATATATCTTCTTAAAATCACAATGATAAAATTGCCAATGATTAAGGACTTTCAATGGCTCTGAAATGAAACAAACAAATGTTATTACCACATATATGCAAATATAAAAATCGATTTAAGATTAATATGAGTGGGTATCATATATATTATTCAGGTCTTTTACATAGGACCAAGCACTTAGCTAATGAAATACAGATAGCTACATAGTACCTATTTTTACATATTATTTAATATAGACACCATAGGTCTATGTTCTCATTTAGACCTTTAGGACCTAAAGTCTTAAGTTTGTGGATCCAGTATGTTTCTTGGACAGATATATCTTTGATTCTGTCTCCTCCACGTCTATTTTGAGGGATAGTTTTAATCCCTTTAAAGGTTAGGGATGAGGGGTCTTTGTTGTGATGAGTCGAGAAATGACGACTTACACTGTGAGTCTGTAGGGCATGTTTTATATTTCTCACGTGTTCTTGGATACGTGTTTTTAGACTGCGTTTAGTGCGGCCTACGTATTGCAGGCCGCATGGGCATTCCAATAGGTACACTATAAATCTTGTATTACAGTTTATCAATTCAGTAATATTGTACACTTTTTGGTCTATATTTGATTTAAAGGTTTTTCGTTCAGCATGAAGGAGTTTACATATGCAACATCTCCCACACGGGAAATTCCCTATTATGTTGTTGCTCATCCAGGTTTGGATAGACTTATTGTTTCCAGATTTTCCAATGTCGCTTGGGACTAGTATGTCCTTTAGGCTACGTGCCTTCCTGTAGATAAATTTGGGAGATGTGCTTATGTGTCCACTTAGAATGGGATCGGTGGATATAATCCCCCAATGTTTTTTTATGACTCCTTCTATTTGTCTGTGCATAGAATTATAATTAGTGATGAATGGAACTACTATGCAGTCTTCATTGGTGTTTAATGGACTTTTCTGTTTTGGTACTAACATTTTATTTCGATCCAATTTTCTAACTTTTTCTAGTTCAGACATGAGATGTTTATAATTGTATCCCCTTTCTAAAAATCTTAAGAACAAAAATTGGGCTTGTTGTTCAAAGTTCGCTTCATTGCTGCAGTTTCTCTTGATTCTCGTAAACTGGCCTCCAGGTATGTTACTAATCCAAGATTTTTTGTGATTACTGGAGGCCAGTAGGAGATTATTCGTATCCACCTTTTTGAAGAAGGTTGTAGTTGTTACCCCTTCTATTTCAGAAGCCTTTAAATCTAGATCTAGATAGCTGACACTCTCTGTGTGTGTTACATGGGTGAATACCAAATTATGGTCATTATGATTGATGTATTTCATAAATTGATTTATTGATTCTTCATCACCCTCCCACACACAGAGAATGTCATCTATATAGCGACGCCATATCACTATATGTTTTTGGAATGGATTTTCCTGCCAGATGAAGGTTTCTTCCCAGTTCCCCATGTACAGGTTTGCGAAGCTGGGGGCAAACCGAGTGCCCATTGCAGTTCCGCAAACCTGCAAGAAGAACTGGGAAAGAAAAAGGAAATAGTTATGGCTAAGCACATATTTTATGGCTTGTATGATGAACCATCTATTTAGATCGGTAATCTTAGATTCTAGTCTCAGGTACCCCTCAACTGCTGCAATACCCTTTACATGGGGAATGCTAGTGTACAGGGCTTGTACGTCACACGTTAGCCATCTGTACGACTTCTTCCATTCGAATTTTGCAAACAGGTTTAGTACCGCAGAGGAGTCCTTTAGATATGAAGGTAACTCCCCTACGATACTTTGCAGGAAAAAGTCCACATATTGGGATAAATTTGCAGTCAGTGAGGATATACCCGAGACTATGGGTCGACCTGGTGGGTTTATTAGAGATTTGTGCAGCTTAGGAAGGTGATAGAACACCGGTATTTTTGGTGACTTATTATATAAGAACCCATATTCTTTATCTGTTATTATTGTTAGGGATAATGCTTCATCTAGAAGTTCTTTGAGTGTTTTTAGAAATGATATTGTCGGATCTGAAGTTAGTTTCTTATAGAAGACAGGGTCACAGAGGAGTCGGTGTGCTTCCTGCTCATAAGTAGAGCGATCTTGTAGAACCACACCTCCTCCCTTGTCAGCCTGTCTAATAATAAGTTGATTGTTTTCCTGCAAGAGTTTTAAAGCAAGATTTTCAGCCTTAGACATGTTCTGTTTAATGTTCCATTCTCTTGCACTGCTATTTATATTGTTTAAATCTTTGTAGACCATGTCAAAAAAAGTATCCACATGGTTACCCTTGGATTGATATGGGTAAAACGTTGATTGGGTCTTAAATGGGGTGTGGATACATGTCGTTGCTTCATTAGCTATTTCTATATTTTGGTTTGGAACGACTTTATTATTAGTTTCTATTTTTGATTTGATAAAGTGTCTTTTAAGTGTGATATTTCTTATAAATTTATGGAGATCTTTGAAAAGTTGAAATGAGTTTGCCCCGCTAGTCTTAGAAAAAGAGAGTCCCTTACTTAGGACTCTTTTTTGATCATCTGTAAGTATGAATGTTGAGAGATTAAAGATACCTCTATCTATCGGGATAGGTTGGTTCCTTAAAATTCTTTTCTTTTGGACCCTGGATCCTCCTCTTTTCCCTCTTCGGGCAATGGTCTTTTTAACTTTGTCCCCGAGGTCACTTGTTTGTGATTCTCTATAGTTCTCGATTCTTTCTCTGGGGAACCATGCCTCCTCCTTATTAGATCTAAAAAAAGAGAAGGAGAGGAGGGAGACGGGGAGGATGCAGGGCGACTCTCACGTATCTGATCTGATATCCTTACAGGGGGTCTATATGACTCATTAGTTTGTTGGTAATTTATTTGTCTTTTTCTATTGTAATTGTAATTTTCGTCATAATTTCTCCCTTTATAGTTAGGATTCCTGGGATGTCCTCCTCTTTGGGGGTACGATCTATCTCTCCTAGGGTGATCCCTTCTATCTGTAGGGTGATACCCACCTGGTTGCCTCCCTCTATCATTTTGTTCTCCATTGGTTCTGTGGCTATTTTGAGGTTCTGTATTGCCATTAGGGCGACCATTAGAGTCACCATTAGGTTCATTCACACTTTTGTTACCTGCCCCCTTTCCTTTGTTCTCATCTTTGGCCCATGTTCGTTGTTTATTTGTGTCATAGTCGTTTTTATCTCGAAAAAACTTAAAGTGCTTGGTCTTCACAGTCTCATCGTCATGTTGCTCTAAGTTGGCGCACACCTCGTGTTCCAACTCAGAGCAATCAATGCTGATGATAAGGGGCTCCATAATTTTTATTTGATCTTCAATTTGGGCTCCCAATTCTTTTAGTGATTTGTTCCTCTCAAATATTATTAGACGTACTAAGTCATTTGAACATTCGTCTAAAATGCGCACCCACTCCTTCATGAAGTGCTCATTGTCCCTACCAAAGGTGGGATTTTTTAAAATGCGTAGGCCTCTAGGTAGTCTCCCACAGTCTAGATACCTTTGCATGGTACGTCTCTCAAACCATTGCTTACTTTCTGTAATTAACAGTTTTTCTAAGTTTTTAAACATTTCTTTCATAGATGTTTGCTCATTGGGTAGTTCATTTACCGCTTTGGGCTCCTCTGCAAAGAGGAGATCAAAGGCCTCTTCACGTTTGGCTCTACAGGCAGCTAGACTCCAAACCATGATGGTATTATTCTAGTACACAGATACAAAATACAGTGAAAATAAGTGCAGCACTAAATATAGTGAGAATACAGAAAAAACAAAACAAATAAAGTGCGCAAAATTACTATTTCTATTGTTTAAACCCTTCACCACCTTTGTGTTAGATATACAAAATAATACAACCTCTAAATCGATTGGTGATCTGCAGCTATGTGATTAGGGATATACACCCCTAGGCAACTGAAACACAAAAAAAGACAACAGCGCAAACGCCCATAGTGAAGTTTGTAAAAATATATGAATATATATTGTTAGGGTATTATATCTGCGTACATCAGATAGGTAGGTTTACAGCATTTCATGTGCAATACATGAGTTACCAATCGTCGCACTGCCACCGCCAGTCATCAGGAGTTCTCCTTCCCAGCCTCCAAGGTAAGCCGTCACGATCGTGATGTGGAGCCTCCACTGCGGTGCTGTGTTCTAATCGATATCTTTGCCTGGTTACTGCCGTCGCTTTCGCTCGGTCCTCAGATCTGCCGCCGTCTGCAGCTGCCTCCCGCACCTCAGATCACTGAGTTAGTATGTCACGTGTCCCGCGGGGTTTTGCGACCGGCCGCAAAGGGAGATGCGTGACGTAAAGTGTGATGGTATCTTTACTACAGCATACCGAATACAGCTTTTTCCATGAAATAAGTCCAATGAGGATGTACCACGCAGATTGTGGAAATACAGTTCTAGGACTAATAAAATTCTATATCCAACGCGTTTCGAAGCGTGAGCTTCTTCTTCAGGGATAAATTTGGACTAGATTAAGAGCATATTTATACCCTTGAACCCCCGCTGATTGGTCAAATTCAGAGCTTTCTAAACCAATCTGATTGGCACTATACAGCATCCCACCTATGTGGGTGTGATAGAAACATTACCTCTCAGTGTGCTCAAGTAAGTTAACCCTATCAGCACTGGTCCAAGGCTATATTTGAAACACAACACATCTTTATTACATATATCTTCTTAAAATCACAATGATAAAATTGCCAATGATTAAGGACTTTCAATGGCTCTGAAATGAAACAAACAAATGTTATTACCACATATATGCAAATATAAAAATCGATTTAAGATTAATATGAGTGGGTATCATATATATTATTCAGGTCTTTTACATAGGACCAAGCACTTAGCTAATGAAATACAGATAGCTACATAGTACCTATTTTTACATATTATTTAATATAGACACCATAGGTCTATGTTCTCATTTAGACCTTTAGGACCTAAAGTCTTAAGTTTGTGGATCCAGTATGTTTCTTGGACAGATATATCTTTGATTCTGTCTCCTCCACGTCTATTTTGAGGGATAGTTTTAATCCCTTTAAAGGTTAGGGATGAGGGGTCTTTGTTGTGATGAGTCGAGAAATGACGACTTACACTGTGAGTCTGTAGGGCATGTTTTATATTTCTCACGTGTTCTTGGATACGTGTTTTTAGACTGCGTTTAGTGCGGCCTATGTATTGCAGGCCGCATGGGCATTCCAATAGGTACACTATAAATCTTGTATTACAGTTTATCAATTCAGTAATATTGTACACTTTTTGGTCTATATTTGATTTAAAGGTTTTTCGTTCAGCATGAAGGAGTTTACATATGCAACATCTCCCACACGGGAAATTCCCTATTATGTTGTTGCTCATCCAGGTTTGGATAGACTTATTGTTTCCAGATTTTCCAATGTCGCTTGGGACTAGTATGTCCTTTAGGCTACGTGCCTTCCTGTAGATAAATTTGGGAGATGTGCTTATGTGTCCACTTAGAATGGGATCGGTGGATATAATCCCCCAATGTTTTTTTATGACTCCTTCTATTTGTCTGTGCATAGAATTATAATTAGTGATGAATGGAACTACTATGCAGTCTTCATTGGTGTTTAATGGACTTTTCTGTTTTGGTACTAACATTTTATTTCGATCCAATTTTCTAACTTTTTCTAGTTCAGACATGAGATGTTTATAATTGTATCCCCTTTCTAAAAATCTTAAGAACAAAAATTGGGCTTGTTGTTCAAAGTTCGCTTCATTGCTGCAGTTTCTCTTGATTCTCGTAAACTGGCCTCCAGGTATGTTACTAATCCAAGATTTTTTGTGATTACTGGAGGCCAGTAGGAGATTATTCGTATCCACCTTTTTGAAGAAGGTTGTAGTTGTTACCCCTTCTATTTCAGAAGCCTTTAAATCTAGATCTAGATAGCTGACACTCTCTGTGTGTGTTACATGGGTGAATACCAAATTATGGTCATTATGATTGATGTATTTCATAAATTGATTTATTGATTCTTCATCACCCTCCCACACACAGAGAATGTCATCTATATAGCGACGCCATATCACTATATGTTTTTGGAATGGATTTTCCTGCCAGATGAAGGTTTCTTCCCAGTTCCCCATGTACAGGTTTGCGAAGCTGGGGGCAAACCGAGTGCCCATTGCAGTTCCGCAAACCTGCAAGAAGAACTGGGAAAGAAAAAGGAAATAGTTATGGCTAAGCACATATTTTATGGCTTGTATGATGAACCATCTATTTAGATCGGTAATCTTAGATTCTAGTCTCAGGTACCCCTCAACTGCTGCAATACCCTTTACATGGGGAATGCTAGTGTACAGGGCTTGTACGTCACACGTTAGCCATCTGTACGACTTCTTCCATTCGAATTTTGCAAACAGGTTTAGTACCGCAGAGGAGTCCTTTAGATATGAAGGTAACTCCCCTACGATACTTTGCAGGAAAAAGTCCACATATTGGGATAAATTTGCAGTCAGTGAGGATATACCCGAGACTATGGGTCGACCTGGTGGGTTTATTAGAGATTTGTGCAGCTTAGGAAGGTGATAGAACACCGGTATTTTTGGTGACTTATTATATAAGAACCCATATTCTTTATCTGTTATTATTGTTAGGGATAATGCTTCATCTAGAAGTTCTTTGAGTGTTTTTAGAAATGATATTGTCGGATCTGAAGTTAGTTTCTTATAGAAGACAGGGTCACAGAGGAGTCGGTGTGCTTCCTGCTCATAAGTAGAGCGATCTTGTAGAACCACACCTCCTCCCTTGTCAGCCTGTCTAATAATAAGTTGATTGTTTTCCTGCAAGAGTTTTAAAGCAAGATTTTCAGCCTTAGACATGTTCTGTTTAATGTTCCATTCTCTTGCACTGCTATTTATATTGTTTAAATCTTTGTAGACCATGTCAAAAAAAGTATCCACATGGTTACCCTTGGATTGATATGGGTAAAACGTTGATTGGGTCTTAAATGGGGTGTGGATACATGTCGTTGCTTCATTAGCTATTTCTATATTTTGGTTTGGAACGACTTTATTATTAGTTTCTATTTTTGATTTGATAAAGTGTCTTTTAAGTGTGATATTTCTTATAAATTTATGGAGATCTTTGAAAAGTTGAAATGAGTTTGCCCCGCTAGTCTTAGAAAAAGAGAGTCCCTTACTTAGGACTCTTTTTTGATCATCTGTAAGTATGAATGTTGAGAGATTAAAGATACCTCTATCTATCGGGATAGGTTGGTTCCTTAAAATTCTTTTCTTTTGGACCCTGGATCCTCCTCTTTTCCCTCTTCGGGCAATGGTCTTTTTAACTTTGTCCCCGAGGTCACTTGTTTGTGATTCTCTATAGTTCTCGATTCTTTCTCTGGGGAACCATGCCTCCTCCTTATTAGATCTAAAAAAAGAGAAGGAGAGGAGGGAGACGGGGAGGATGCAGGGCGACTCTCACGTATCTGATCTGATATCCTTACAGGGGGTCTATATGACTCATTAGTTTGTTGGTAATTTATTTGTCTTTTTCTATTGTAATTGTAATTTTCGTCATAATTTCTCCCTTTATAGTTAGGATTCCTGGGATGTCCTCCTCTTTGGGGGTACGATCTATCTCTCCTAGGGTGATCCCTTCTATCTGTAGGGTGATACCCACCTGGTTGCCTCCCTCTATCATTTTGTTCTCCATTGGTTCTGTGGCTATTTTGAGGTTCTGTATTGCCATTAGGGCGACCATTAGAGTCACCATTAGGTTCATTCACACTTTTGTTACCTGCCCCCTTTCCTTTGTTCTCATCTTTGGCCCATGTTCGTTGTTTATTTGTGTCATAGTCGTTTTTATCTCGAAAAAACTTAAAGTGCTTGGTCTTCACAGTCTCATCGTCATGTTGCTCTAAGTTGGCGCACACCTCGTGTTCCAACTCAGAGCAATCAATGCTGATGATAAGGGGCTCCATAATTTTTATTTGATCTTCAATTTGGGCTCCCAATTCTTTTAGTGATTTGTTCCTCTCAAATATTATTAGACGTACTAAGTCATTTGAACATTCGTCTAAAATGCGCACCCACTCCTTCATGAAGTGCTCATTGTCCCTACCAAAGGTGGGATTTTTTAAAATGCGTAGGCCTCTAGGTAGTCTCCCACAGTCTAGATACCTTTGCATGGTACGTCTCTCAAACCATTGCTTACTTTCTGTAATTAACAGTTTTTCTAAGTTTTTAAACATTTCTTTCATAGATGTTTGCTCATTGGGTAGTTCATTTACCGCTTTGGGCTCCTCTGCAAAGAGGAGATCAAAGGCCTCTTCACGTTTGGCTCTACAGGCAGCTAGACTCCAAACCATGATGGTATTATTCTAGTACACAGATACAAAATACAGTGAAAATAAGTGCAGCACTAAATATAGTGAGAATACAGAAAAAACAAAACAAATAAAGTGCGCAAAATTACTATTTCTATTGTTTAAACCCTTCACCACCTTTGTGTTAGATATACAAAATAATACAACCTCTAAATCGATTGGTGATCTGCAGCTATGTGATTAGGGATATACACCCCTAGGCAACTGAAACACAAAAAAAGACAACAGCGCAAACGCCCATAGTGAAGTTTGTAAAAATATATGAATATATATTGTTAGGGTATTATATCTGCGTACATCAGATAGGTAGGTTTACAGCATTTCATGTGCAATACATGAGTTACCAATCATCGCACTGCCACCGCCAGTCATCAGGAGTTCTCCTTCCCAGCCTCCAAGGTAAGCCGTCACGATCGTGATGTGGAGCCTCCACTGCGGTGCTGTGTTCTAATCGATATCTTTGCCTGGTTACTGCCGTCGCTTTCGCTCGGTCCTCAGATCTGCCGCCGTCTGCAGCTGCCTCCCGCACCTCAGATCACTGAGTTAGTATGTCACGTGTCCCGCGGGGTTTTGCGACCGGCCGCAAAGGGAGATGCGTGACGTAAAGTGTGATGGTATCTTTACTACAGCATACCGAATACAGCTTTTTCCATGAAATAAGTCCAATGAGGATGTACCACGCAGATTGTGGAAATACAGTTCTAGGACTAATAAAATTCTATATCCAACGCGTTTCGAAGCGTGAGCTTCTTCTTCAGGGATAAATTTGGACTAGATTAAGAGCATATTTATACCCTTGAACCCCCGCTGATTGGTCAAATTCAGAGGTTTCTAAACCAATCTGATTGGCACTATACAGCATCCCACCTATGTGGGTGTGATAGAAACATTACCTCTCAGTGTGCTCAAGTAAGTTAACCCTATCAGCACTGGTCCAAGGCTATATTTGAAACACAACACATCTTTATTACATATATCTTCTTAAAATCACAATGATAAAATTGCCAATGATTAAGGACTTTCAATGGCTCTGAAATGAAACAAACAAATGTTATTACCACATATATGCAAATATAAAAATCGATTTATACCTGAATAATATATATGATACCCACTCATATTAATCTTAAATCGATTTTTATATTTGCATATATGTGGTAATAACATTTGTTTGTTTCATTTCAGAGCCATTGAAAGTCCTTAATCATTGGCAATTTTATCATTGTGATTTTAAGAAGATATATGTAATAAAGATGTGTTGTGTTTCAAATATAGCCTTGGACCAGTGCTGATAGGGTTAACTTACTTGAGCACACTGAGAGGTAATGTTTCTATCACACCCACATAGGTGGGATGCTGTATAGTGCCAATCAGATTGGTTTAGAAACCTCTGAATTTGACCAATCAGCGGGGGTTCAAGGGTATAAATATGCTCTTAATCTAGTCCAAATTTATCCCTGAAGAAGAAGCTCACGCTTCGAAACGCGTTGGATATAGAATTTTATTAGTCCTAGAACTGTATTTCCACAATCTGCGTGGTACATCCTCATTGGACTTATTTCATGGAAAAAGCTGTATTCGGTATGCTGTAGTAAAGATACCATCACACTTTACGTCACGCATCTCCCTTTGCGGCCGGTCGCAAAACCCCGCGGGACACGTGACATACTAACTCAGTGATCTGAGGTGCGGGAGGCAGCTGCAGACGGCGGCAGATCTGAGGACCGAGCGAAAGCGACGGCAGTAACCAGGCAAAGATATCGATTAGAACACAGCACCGCAGTGGAGGCTCCACATCACGATCGTGACGGCTTACCTTGGAGGCTGGGAAGGAGAACTCCTGATGACTGGCGGTGGCAGTGCGACGATTGGTAACTCATGTATTGCACATGAAATGCTGTAAACCTACCTATCTGATGTACGCAGATATAATACCCTAACAATATATATTCATATATTTTTACAAACTTCACTATGGGCGTTTGCGCTGTTGTCTTTTTTTGTGTTTCAGTTGCCTAGGGGTGTATATCCCTAATCACATAGCTGCAGATCACCAATCGATTTAGAGGTTGTATTATTTTGTATATCTAACACAAAGGTGGTGAAGGGTTTAAACAATAGAAATAGTAATTTTGCGCACTTTATTTGTTTTGTTTTTTCTGTATTCTCACTATATTTAGTGCTGCACTTATTTTCACTGTATTTTGTATCTGTGTACTAGAATAATACCATCATGGTTTGGAGTCTAGCTGCCTGTAGAGCCAAACGTGAAGAGGCCTTTGATCTCCTCTTTGCAGAGGAGCCCAAAGCGGTAAATGAACTACCCAATGAGCAAACATCTATGAAAGAAATGTTTAAAAACTTAGAAAAACTGTTAATTACAGAAAGTAAGCAATGGTTTGAGAGACGTACCATGCAAAGGTATCTAGACTGTGGGAGACTACCTAGAGGCCTACGCATTTTAAAAAATCCCACCTTTGGTAGGGACAATGAGCACTTCATGAAGGAGTGGGTGCGCATTTTAGACGAATGTTCAAATGACTTAGTACGTCTAATAATATTTGAGAGGAACAAATCACTAAAAGAATTGGGAGCCCAAATTGAAGATCAAATAAAAATTATGGAGCCCCTTATCATCAGCATTGATTGCTCTGAGTTGGAACACGAGGTGTGCGCCAACTTAGAGCAACATGACGATGAGACTGTGAAGACCAAGCACTTTAAGTTTTTTCGAGATAAAAACGACTATGACACAAATAAACAACGAACATGGGCCAAAGATGAGAACAAAGGAAAGGGGGCAGGTAACAAAAGTGTGAATGAACCTAATGGTGACTCTAATGGTCGCCCTAATGGCAATACAGAACCTCAAAATAGCCACAGAACCAATGGAGAACAAAATGATAGAGGGAGGCAACCAGGTGGGTATCACCCTACAGATAGAAGGGATCACCCTAGGAGAGATAGATCGTACCCCCAAAGAGGAGGACATCCCAGGAATCCTAACTATAAAGGGAGAAATTATGACGAAAATTACAATTACAATAGAAAAAGACAAATAAATTACCAACAAACTAATGAGTCATATAGACCCCCTGTAAGGATATCAGATCAGATACGTGAGAGTCGCCCTGCATCCTCCCCGTCTCCCTCCTCTCCTTCTCTTTTTTTAGATCTAATAAGGAGGAGGCATGGTTCCCCAGAGAAAGAATCGAGAACTATAGAGAATCACAAACAAGTGACCTCGGGGACAAAGTTAAAAAGACCATTGCCCGAAGAGGGAAAAGAGGAGGATCCAGGGTCCAAAAGAAAAGAATTTTAAGGAACCAACCTATCCCGATAGATAGAGGTATCTTTAATCTCTCAACATTCATACTTACAGATGATCAAAAAAGAGTCCTAAGTAAGGGACTCTCTTTTTCTAAGACTAGCGGGGCAAACTCATTTCAACTTTTCAAAGATCTCCATAAATTTATAAGAAATATCACACTTAAAAGACACTTTATCAAATCAAAAATAGAAACTAATAATAAAGTCGTTCCAAACCAAAATATAGAAATAGCTAATGAAGCAACGACATGTATCCACACCCCATTTAAGACCCAATCAACGTTTTACCCATATCAATCCAAGGGTAACCATGTGGATACTTTTTTTGACATGGTCTACAAAGATTTAAACAATATAAATAGCAGTGCAAGAGAATGGAACATTAAACAGAACATGTCTAAGGCTGAAAATCTTGCTTTAAAACTCTTGCAGGAAAACAATCAACTTATTATTAGACAGGCTGACAAGGGAGGAGGTGTGGTTCTACAAGATCGCTCTACTTATGAGCAGGAAGCACACCGACTCCTCTGTGACCCTGTCTTCTATAAGAAACTAACTTCAGATCCGACAATATCATTTCTAAAAACACTCAAAGAACTTCTAGATGAAGCATTATCCCTAACAATAATAACAGATAAAGAATATGGGTTCTTATATAATAAGTCACCAAAAATACCGGTGTTCTATCACCTTCCTAAGCTGCACAAATCTCTAATAAACCCACCAGGTCGACCCATAGTCTCGGGTATATCCTCACTGACTGCAAATTTATCCCAATATGTGGACTTTTTCCTGCAAAGTATCGTAGGGGAGTTACCTTCATATCTAAAGGACTCCTCTGCGGTACTAAACCTGTTTGCAAAATTCGAATGGAAGAAGTCGTACAGATGGCTAACGTGTGACGTACAAGCCCTGTACACTAGCATTCCCCATGTAAAGGGTATTGCAGCAGTTGAGGAATACCTGAGACTAGAATCTAAGATTACCGATCTAAATAGATGGTTCATCATACAAGCCATAAAATATGTGCTTAGCCATAACTATTTCCTTTTTCTTTCCCAGTTCTTCTTGCAGGTTTGCGGAACTGCAATGGGCACTCGGTTTGCCCCCAGCTTCGCAAACCTGTACATGGGGAACTGGGAAGAAACCTTCATCTGGCAGGAAAATCCATTCCAAAAACATATAGTGATATGGCGTCGCTATATAGATGACATTCTCTGTGTGTGGGAGGGTGATGAAGAATCAATAAATCAATTTATGAAATACATCAATCATAATGACCATAATTTGGTATTCACCCATGTAACACACACAGAGAGTGTCAGCTATCTAGATCTAGATTTAAAGGCTTCTGAAATAGAAGGGGTAACAACTACAACCTTCTTCAAAAAGGTGGATACGAATAATCTCCTACTGGCCTCCAGTAATCACAAAAAATCTTGGATTAGTAACATACCTGGAGGCCAGTTTACGAGAATCAAGAGAAACTGCAGCAATGAAGCGAACTTTGAACAACAAGCCCAATTTTTGTTCTTAAGATTTTTAGAAAGGGGATACAATTATAAACATCTCATGTCTGAACTAGAAAAAGTTAGAAAATTGGATCGAAATAAAATGTTAGTACCAAAACAGAAAAGTCCATTAAACACCAATGAAGACTGCATAGTAGTTCCATTCATCACTAATTATAATTCTATGCACAGACAAATAGAAGGAGTCATAAAAAAACATTGGGGGATTATATCCACCGATCCCATTCTAAGTGGACACATAAGCACATCTCCCAAATTTATCTACAGGAAGGCACGTAGCCTAAAGGACATACTAGTCCCAAGCGACATTGGAAAATCTGGAAACAATAAGTCTATCCAAACCTGGATGAGCAACAACATAATAGGGAATTTCCCGTGTGGGAGATGTTGCATATGTAAACTCCTTCATGCTGAACGAAAAACCTTTAAATCAAATATAGACCAAAAAGTGTACAATATTACTGAATTGATAAACTGTAATACAAGATTTATAGTGTACCTATTGGAATGCCCATGCGGCCTGCAATACGTAGGCCGCACTAAACGCAGTCTAAAAACACGTATCCAAGAACACGTGAGAAATATAAAACATGCCCTACAGACTCACAGTGTAAGTCGTCATTTCTCGACTCATCACAACAAAGACCCCTCATCCCTAACCTTTAAAGGGATTAAAACTATCCCTCAAAATAGACGTGGAGGAGACAGAATCAAAGATATATCTGTCCAAGAAACATACTGGATCCACAAACTTAAGACTTTAGGTCCTAAAGGTCTAAATGAGAACATAGACCTATGGTGTCTATATTAAATAATATGTAAAAATAGGTACTATGTAGCTATCTGTATTTCATTAGCTAAGTGCTTGGTCCTATGTAAAAGACCTGAATAATATATATGATACCCACTCATATTAATCTTAAATCGATTTTTATATTTGCATATATGTGGTAATAACATTTGTTTGTTTCATTTCAGAGCCATTGAAAGTCCTTAATCATTGGCAATTTTATCATTGTGATTTTAAGAAGATATATGTAATAAAGATGTGTTGTGTTTCAAATATAGCCTTGGACCAGTGCTGATAGGGTTAACTTACTTGAGCACACTGAGAGGTAATGTTTCTATCACACCCACATAGGTGGGATGCTGTATAGTGCCAATCAGATTGGTTTAGAAACCTCTGAATTTGACCAATCAGCGGGGGTTCAAGGGTATAAATATGCTCTTAATCTAGTCCAAATTTATCCCTGAAGAAGAAGCTCACGCTTCGAAACGCGTTGGATATAGAATTTTATTAGTCCTAGAACTGTATTTCCACAATCTGCGTGGTACATCCTCATTGGACTTATTTCATGGAAAAAGCTGTATTCGGTATGCTGTAGTAAAGATACCATCACACTTTACGTCACGCATCTCCCTTTGCGGCCGGTCGCAAAACCCCGCGGGACACGTGACATACTAACTCAGTGATCTGAGGTGCGGGAGGCAGCTGCAGACGGCGGCAGATCTGAGGACCGAGCGAAAGCGACGGCAGTAACCAGGCAAAGATATCGATTAGAACACAGCACCGCAGTGGAGGCTCCACATCACGATCGTGACGGCTTACCTTGGAGGCTGGGAAGGAGAACTCCTGATGACTGGCGGTGGCAGTGCGACGATTGGTAACTCATGTATTGCACATGAAATGCTGTAAACCTACCTATCTGATGTACGCAGATATAATACCCTAACAATATATATTCATATATTTTTACAAACTTCACTATGGGCGTTTGCGCTGTTGTCTTTTTTTGTGTTCCTGTGAGAGAATGTCTGAGTGTTCCAGGATTGCAAATAGGAATGGATACTAAACAACAGGAGCACTTATATATTTGCTAGACAAACTTGTGTACTTACAGTGTGTGTTTTGACAGATTAAAATGTATACTAAGAAAAACTACTTTGTAGCTAGCACTAAATTGTTATAACAATTCCTCTCTTTTTGTATAGCTCTTTATGGCGTGCTTTTTGAAGACAACAAAGAGGTGGCCTTTGCAAATTTTCTACTTTGGAAGTCAGTTGGATATGTCATATCTTTTGGATACAGCTCTTTTTTACGTGTCTATGTAAAACTATCGATAGTACTGTTTATATTGGTGGTGGGAATGGTTCTTTATGGAATTGTTGAATACATTGAATCAAAGAAAACACAACTGCAGGTGTCCATTGCTACAGATATGAAGAATATGGCTGTAAAAGCATAAGAGACCACTCATGTAAAACACGAGGTATCTTTCTATATATACAGTATGTACTGTAGATATTTTCTTAGAAATATTAAACATTGGTAATAATTTCACTGTATGAACTACAATGATAAGAGCATAAGAATAAAGTGAATTTATTTCACATTATTAGAACAAATTGCAGTTCTTTTTACAACAGTTACACTGTAAACCATGATGTGAAAAATAGATTTACATTTATATTAATTTGTGTATTTTCCTGTGATATTCTATGTGTCTTTCTTTCAAACTGTTCATGGTACATACAGTATTTACCAATAAAGTAACTTCTAATGAAAAAGTGACTTCTTCTCGATTGCCAAGAAAAGCAATTATAATGTAATAGTGGGAGATAGAAAAAAGTTACTTCATGTTTTAATGGCATATATCAAGTTCTGATTCATGTATAAAAAAATATCTTCATCACAAAATTCACCAATTGGTATAAAAGGAGAAGAAGACAGAACACACTAAGGTAAGTTTCTAAGGCTTTATAGGCAATTAAAAGCACAAATAGCAAAACACAATTTAAAAAAAAACTTTAGACTCAGCATGATCCACTGAGAGCTTGTAGCTTGTAAGACTCTATTAGGCTAAGGTCCCAGTGCCTCCGCTGCACGCGCGCCCACGAGGCTGGCGGCGCGTGCAGCCGATTCCCCGGTCTGCAGTGAGCTGCAGGAAGAGAGACCAGGGGGGGCGTGTCAGGGGAGTGACGGGGGCGCGGTCAGGACATCACCCGGCAAGTTCGCCCTCATTGGCTGAACCGCCGGGGGGCGTGGCCTAGCGCTCCGTCACGAGTCCTGCTCTCAATTCTATTGAGAGCAGGAGAAACTCTCGCCACAGCGCTGTGGCCCCCCCGCGCAGCGGGCCCGGCGCCATTGAGGGGAGGGCTCTCGTCCCTGCAGCGTCCGCCACAGCAGGCTGCAGTAGCATGCGGGGACAAACCCTTATAGAGCACTGCACATGCCAACTTGAAACACTACAGCATCATGTTAAGTAATGATTTCAGCAACCTCAGCTTTAGATGACCATTGCTCTGCTCTCCCTACTTCTGCCCCCACTCTCGCTCTTTTACCTCTACACCTAGCTCAGCTTCTAATTTCCCACTATCTACTGGTCCTCAACCTCATTCTGCAGCCATCTACTCTATCTGCTTCTCACAACACATCCCCCTCCCACCCAAAAAAGAGAACAATAAAAATGTAAAAATAAACCAGCAACTCCATGTCCTACTCTCTCTTCCTCTCCTACTCTGTGGTGGCATGAAGTGATGTGCTCACCAAAAACAAGATGTGGCCACGCGGCTGAGGTGTGGTAATGTATATGGCGCCAACCCACAGCAGCGTAGGTGCGTCTGGAGTGTAGAGTAGTCAAGGTAGCCGAGTCAGGGTAACAGAAGTGAGGGTAGTCTTGATACTTGTAGGGCTCAGTAGTGGAGAGGTACAGATCATTGAGGGTGCTTTAGCCGGTGTCTGGGATGGAGAGATGCGGATGGTCAAATATAAGCCGGGTCAGGAAAGGAGAAAAGCGGAGTTCAAATACAAGCAGGGTCAGGCAACAAGGCAAGGGAGACAAATCTGGAACAGAACAGACTGTGGAGAAGCACATGCACATGGAGAAGCACATGCTCAGCCGATGAGCCTTCGGCACTGCAGAGTATTTACAGGGAGTTGTGACCAATTAGAGCATGAGGCGTGTCACTGAGCAGGATTCTGATAGGAAGCTCAGCTGCAAGAGGCAGGTGTGTGGAGTCTTCCTGATGAATTATTAAGAGGATACAGGTGTGTGCTGCACGCGTGCAGTGCGTGCGTGTCGCGTGCTGATGATGTCACCATGGGGAGGTAACTGGGAGGCGGAGCCAGTGGAGATGGTATTTAAGTCCGCGCGGGCTGCGCATGACATCCTAAGATGATGACAGCCCTCAGGGTGATGTTTGGGAGCAGTGCTGGTAGCTAGATATATGGAGGGTAAGTTTTGCTTGCGCCGACCGCGCGGCATCTCATGGATCCTTACACATGCCCCCTAATCATGCCCCACGCACATTTCAATCCTTTCACATACCATACCCTGCCCCAAAATCTCCTTCTCACCACACATGGCCAATCATGCCAACCTCATCTACATTTCACCTCTCCCTTCCCTTGCCCTTTTCCTGTGCAATATGGAATGCACTATCGGTCTGCAACAAACATAGTGGAGTAAATGACTTATTAATTTCCTATTTTCTCAATCTTCTGGGCATTACAGAAACCTGGCTCACCCCCTCAGACTCTGCCTCTCCTGCTGCCCTCTCCTATGGTGGTCTCACCCTCATCCCACCCAAGACCACAGAATAGACAGGGTGGAAGAGTTGGCCTACTACTTTCTCTATGTTGCACATTTTCTGACATATTCCCCTCCCTCTCCGTCTCACTGCCGCTATCCGTCTCTTTTCCTCCATTTCCTCTGTGTAGCTGTCATCTAATCTCCCCCCTGAACCTTCATCTCAATTTCTTGACAACTTTTCTGCCTGGCTTCCTCAAGTCCTCTCCTCTAACACACCTACAGTATGGTCATCTTTGGAAACTTTAACCGACCTATTAACAATCCCAATCCCACTTCAGATGCCCTTATTATCTCTCTAACCTTCTATTATCTTTCCCAGTGGACCACCTCTCCAACTCATGGTAATGGACACTCCCTTGACCTGCTTTCTTCCCACTTCTGCTCTGTCTCTACCTCCTGTAAAATTCCCTTCTCTCTCTCTGAACACCATCTCCTAACCTTTAGCCATGCTCTACCCTCTGCAACTTCCACAATACTTACTACAACACTAACATACAGAAACCTACTCTAGACCACCTCCAATTTTACCTCCAATTTTCTGCCTCTTTATAACCACTCCTACCTCCGTTATCTACCATTTCCTGCCCTGACCTAGCAACCTCTCTAAATGGCAGTACACTCCCATTAGCCTTCGAGAAAATGGCTCCCACCACCACACATCACCAACAACAATCTAAGCCACAACCGTGGCACAATCACCTTACCCGCTACCTCCAAAAGTGCTCATGCACCACAGAACATTACTGGAGGAAATCCCATTCTAAAGCAGACTTCCTCCACTATAAATTCATACTCTCATCCTATAACAATGCCCTGTCCCTTGCCATGGAAACCTACTTTTCTTCACTCATACAAACTCTCTCCTCTAGCCATCATTGTCCATTTGTCACCTTTGACTCCCTTCTCTGCCCAACTAAACCTGCATCCTGTTTTACTTCACAGCCTTAGATCTTGCCACCAACTTAACAGATAAGATTAAATCAATCAGAATTGATAACTATAAATGGCATGCAACACCTACCTCCCTTCGCACACCTACATCAACCCTCATCTAATTTTCCCATGACTGAAGATGAGGTCTCTGCGCTCCCCTCATCTTCTCACCCTACAAACTGCACCTTTTATCCTATTCCCTCTCATCTCCTCTGCTCCGTCTTTGGCAAACTAAGCCCCATGTGGCATTGAGAGAAGTTAGTTCTGTCTCCTATGATACTTTACCATAGCGACACACACCACATATCTGTTTGCACAGCAGAGCTAATTTGCTCTGGAGACATTTGGTCATTATGAATCACACTTGACCAAGGGATACTCTGCGTAGCTGGTATTCAAATCATCTTGGTATGCTGTACTGTACATATTACACATACACATAGGGTTTTATGTATATATATATTTATTTTGCATTAATTAGGTTTATTTCTCTCAGATTGAGAGTCTTGGTTTCACTAATCACGTTGTATACAAAGCACTGCCTTTTTACACATCAGCACTTATACCAAGATGGAGTACCTATTACGTGCAGATATCCCCATGATGCGAAGAGTTGTTCGCTTCTAAAGAGGTTTTGCTTTAGAACATAATAGCAGGGACAGTATATAGAATTGACCTGCCATTCTATACAAGCGCTAATGTGAGATTCATTTTTAACCCTTTCTTTTTTGTTTAGAGTGTAATAAAATATATATTTTTCAATTAGTGGAAGTGTTAACACCACCTCTTACCAGTATGTATAATTTACATCTGTAAGGAGGAGTGCATACCAAACCGGGACCTTTTGTTTACAGTTTCCAACTAATATCCCTGAGTGCACCCCCAATATTTAGCTGCTGCAGAAACCATATTTTTCTATATATTAACTTACCTTGAGCCTTTGGCTCTTTCCGGCATTCTAGCTCGCAGAATTTATTATGGCAGGATTCTTGTCCAACAGAACAGATTTCAAATTGAGGCAACAAGAGGCAGAGGTGCAATTCTCACTGGATTACTAGGGAAATGCAGATATAGATACAACAGACATTAAGGCTTACTTTGTACAACTTGAAAAAAGATATAAGCTAGAAACTAGATTATTGTGTGAAACATCAGGTTTACAAAATTACATTAAAAATGAGCTAATACCTAGAGACCTGAGAATGAATACATTTCCCTCATATGGGATACATGATGAGGATTTCATCAAAAAAATGGGAAACATCTCTGTCCAACTGTTCTAAGGAATTGATGTTGCTACTAATAGATTACGAGTCTAAAAACTTGGAGAAAGCAACAACAGAACTAGACATTCATCTTAAAGAACTAGAGCAATGAAATCAGGATCCCGAGTTCATTGATTTAGAAATAAAATAAAAATGCAATATTGAAAAATTCACCAAAGACTTAAAAGAAAGGGAAAGGAGAAGGTCTAAGAGGAAGAGGGGGAAGACAAGAAGGGGAAAGGGCAAATCTAAGGGATCGAAAAGTATGGGGGTATCAAGGGAGAAGGAGAGGGAGGAGACACTAATTCAAGATAACATCTCTAAAGAGAATGAATTACAAGTGGTAAACCTTACCAATGTACAACTAACATCAGACCAGCTAGAGGTTCTTCACAAGGGCCTATCTTTCACCCCTGCATGCAACTTTAACACCTTTCTTTTGGGTCAAAGATCTTAATTTGTTTGGCCGTAAACTGGCCATTCATAAATTTTACAAAAAACGAAAACACTCCCTAGTATCCCCTGAACTTATGGCCACCCTAAGTGATTTAGACAGACAAAATCTACAAGATCTAATCACCATGGAAAACGATAGTTTGAGAGAGCTTGGACAAGGCCCATTCAAGAATCTAAGGCCACAAAGCCAATTTATGCCACCCCTTAGTGCTAACTCTAATATAGAAGTGTTTCTCAAGTTGGTAATTAATGACATAGAGAAGATAACCAAAAGGGGAGAACATGACAATATGTCAGCAGCACAAAGAAAAGCGCTCAAAGAACTGCAAGACTTGAGGGGAGTCTTAATTAAGCCATCAGATAAAGGGGGCAACATAGTCCTTCTTAAAAGGTATGACTATGTGAAAGAAAATATAAAATTGTTGAATGACAAAAAGTGCTACGAGATTTTGCCCAAAAATCCTACTTTGATCTATTTCAAGGAATTACAAAACATCTTAAAGAGAGGCCTTCAGAAAAAAGTCATTTCTGAACAGGAATACAAATATATATATTGGATCAACATCCAACAACACCTACTTTTTATAGTATTCCAAAACTCCACAAAAAGGAAAAAAATCCGCCTGGCAGACCAATAGTGTCAGGGATTAATTCTCTGTCTGAACATGCAAGCACTTACCTTGATTCAGTAATAAGGGAATGTGTCATTAGTTTGCCTTCGTATACAAAGGATACTACTGATGTCCTCAAGAAGTTGGATGGCATACAGATTTTGCCTAATACCTACCTGGCATCACTGGATGTAGAGTCTTTCTATACCAGCATCCAGCATCCGGTGGGATTGTCATCTGTGTCCTATTTCCTGAAAAACAGAGGGTTAGAGTTTGCAAACCCTAATAATTTTATTATGGAGTTACTTCAGTATGTTTTGTCCCATAACTATTTCTTATTCAACAATAAGTATTATCATCAGTTACAGGGGACGGCCATGGGCACCACCTGTGCGCCAACATACACAAACATGTATTTAGGGTGGTGGGAGAAAATGCATGTATTTAGCCAAGAGATGTCCTTCCACACACAGCACGTTGAGTTATGGTCACGCTACATTGACGAAGTGCTGGTGTTGTGGAAGGGAACAGAAGCATAATTCCACCATTTTGTGAAGGTTCTCAATAACAACAATTTCAATCTGAGATTGACGAGTGAGATAAATCTCAGTAAACTCGTCTTTCTGGATTTGGAGATCACGAGAGATAGTGATGGTTTAATCCAAACATCTGTGCATACTAAAAAAATCGGCGACTAATAATCTCTTGCTAGCAAGCATCCACCACCCCAAACCCCTGATACAGGGTATACCAACAAGGCAATTTTTGAGGGCTAAACACAATTGCTCGAATGTAACCAACTTTGAAGAACAGTCAGCAATTATGCGTCACAAGTTTCTAAATAGGGGATACACCAGAAGCTGTGTAGACAAAGCATATAAGAGAGCAAAGAAAACAGTCCGCACAAGTCTACTGTATGGAAATATCAGTAAAAGTACTGAAACTGGTCCAATCAGGATTATTGGTACATACAATAAACAGTGGTGCAAAATTAAGAAAGCTTTGAACACTCACTAGCATATCCTTTTGGAGGATAACGATCTAAGGAAAGTACTTCACTCTACACCACCTATAGACGCCCTCAAAATTTCGCTGACACCCTGACACATAGTCATTTTCAAGGTCCACGAAGTGAAACATGGTTAAGATCTCAAACCGTGGGGACCTACCGCTGTGGGGCATGTAAAGCCTGTACATACACTAACCCTTCTAAAATCTATGAAAATTGGAATGGGTCTAAGTCATTTCAAATGAAAAAAATTACGAACTGTAAATCAGTTGGTATAACATACTTAGCAACTGTCACGCTGTTCTGCCCGCAGACCAGGTTAACCCCCTATACTGGAGGTGGAGAGTGAGTAACCACGCACCCGCGGAAGAGAGAGCATGCCCGGAGTGTGGATTGGGTTACGTGGACTAGGCCTGGGGTATCAGGGTAGATAAGGTACTTGCCAGATCCGGGCATAGAGAAGATGCCGTAGTAGGTTCCAAAGTCAAGGGTCGAGGGTAACAGAGTTCCAGGTAGTAGGGGTCCAAGTGCCGTGTTCAAGGGGTACGAGAGGTAAGCGTAGTCGAGTGGAAGCCGAGGTCGGGGAGCCAGAGAGGGTAGGTAGATGAGCCGGATCGGTAACAAAGCTGAAACAGAGAGAGAGCAAGGCCCTGAGGAAATACTGGAGATGGGAAGACAAACGGGGTGAAAGCCATAGTTTGCAAAAAATGGGGATACTTGGGTAGATTAATTCTTGTGTGAATTGATCGCGAATTCTGCCCAGGGTAGTAAATCAGTCCAATCGTCGAGGGTTTCGGATACAAAACATCTTAGGTATTGCTCCAGATTTTGGTTCATCCTCTCAGTCTGCCCATTGGTTTGTGGGTGATAACTGGAGGAGAAGGAGAGAGAGATACCGAGTGATTTGGAGAAGGCCCGCCAAAATTTAGAGACAAACTGAGAACCCCTATCGGACACAATCTATGTGGGAATACCGTGGAGTCTAAGGACTTCTTTGGCGAAAATGTCCACCAGAACTGGAGAAGAAGGAAGAGCTTTGAGCGGGACGAAGTGCGCCTGTTTCGTGAACCGGTCCACAATGACGAGAATGGTGATCATACCCTTGGAGGGTGGAAGTTCGACTATAAAATCCATGGAAATGTGTGTCCATGGACGTTCGGGTATGGGTAACGGAAGTAGAAGACCCGAAGGTTTGTGTCGAGCGGTCTTATTTTGGGCGCATATAGAGCAGGCACTAGTGAACTCCTGAACCTCTCTACCCATCTTGGACCACCAGAAGGTTCTAATGATGATATCCAGAGTTTTCTTAAAACTGGGATGCCCCCCACTCCAGAATTTTCCGACGGAATTGTGGCGATGCGTAAAAAGCAGTAAAAGCAAAGGCCCTCGTTCCTTCAACGAGACATCTCCGCACCCCGAAGTTGCTGACTGCCAATCTGCATTAGTTCGGAAGTATCTGGAGGTGGTAAGATAGCCGGGGGATTCCTGAAAGGCATAGAAGGAAGCAGAAAGGAAACAGGAGTGACAAACCAGGGACGCTGGCGTTCATGACGTCTCTGTTGCAGACGCTGGTCTACCCGTATACACTGGGAGATCAATCCCTCCAGAGTCTCTGGCCGAGGTTGCATCGCGAGTTCATCCTTCACCGGCTCGGACAGTCCCTGCCAGAAAACAGCAACCAGAGCATCTTCGTTCCACCATACCTCCGCCGCGATGGTCCGAAATTCCAAGGCGTACTTCGCTACGGACCTAAGACCCTGAGACAGGTACATCAAAGAAGAGGCAGCCGAATCCGAGTGGGACGGGGTGTCGAACACCTGTTGAAATTCCCTCTTGAAGCGGGGGTAATCAGTGGTAAGTTCTGGCCGTACGTCCCAGATAGGGGAGGCCCAGGACAAGGCGCTTCCTGTTTAAAGAGAAAAAATGTAGCCCACCTTGGCGCAGTCTGTGGTGAAGTGACTAGGGGACAATTCGAATTGGATCTCACATTGAGTCAGGAAGCCTCGACAAGCATGTGGGTCTCCGGAGAATGGTTTGGGTGCAGGAATCTTTGGTTCCGCGGCGGTAGCCCCTTCACGGATGGGTGGGGTTAAGCGCTGGGTGCGTGGTACTCTGGGAGGATTCTCCTGGAGGGTTAGGTTAGAAAGTTGCTGCATGAGGGTGGCTACTTGGTCTCCTAAAGTCTGACAGTGTTGTGCCAGAGCCGTCAGTATTTGATTCATATCAAGGCGTCGGTTGGGCTTTGCATAATGTCACGCTGTTCTGCCCGCAGACCAGGTTAACCCCCTATACTGAGGAGAGTGAGTAACCATGCACCCGCAGTAGAGAGAGCGTGCCCGGAGTGTGGATTGGGTTGCGTGTACTAGGCCAGGGGTACCAGAGTAGATAAGGTTCTTGCCAGATCCGGGCGTAGAGAAGATGCTGTAGTAGGTTCCAAAGCCAAGGGTCGAGGGTAACAGTGTTCCGGGTAGTATGGGTCCAAGTGCCGTGTTCAAGGGGTACGAGAGGTAAGCATAGTCGAGGGGGAGCCAGAGAGGGTAGGTAGACGAGCCGGATCAGTAATGAAGCTGAAACAGAGAGAGAGAGCAAGGCACAGTATCCAACAGCACTAGGCAGACGAACTATGCAGAGCGATGTTGGAGAGGAATCACAGGGGTAATAAAGTGAGGATGACCAATGGGGGGAGGGGGCAGAGCAGAGGCAAGCCCAGGAACCCTTTGTGATAGGGCAGGGGTTAATGTCCGGGTTTGTTGCAGGTGCACATTATGAGATCGTGAGACTGAGAGCTGAGATGGCCGGAGGGTGGAGCTACACTGCTTGTGCAGTGAATAAATTAAGTCGTGTGGCGCGTCCCCTGTAAGGGAAGCGGGCGCGCATCCCGCAGTGATGTTGGCGGCGTGTGGGAGAGCCGCGGGGGAGCGGAGGAACGGACCGTGATGCAGAGCGGGGGCGGAGGAGACCGCAGCAAGCGGGAGAGGTAGGGAAGGGCCGCGCTGAGGGCGGCGTGTGCCCAGATTCCTGACAGCAACATGTCGGTGCGGGATCAAATATGTAGGGAAGACTTCAAGACAATTTAGAAGACGGATACTCGAACATATGAGCACCATCACAAATCAGCACGACACACATGCAGTACATGGAGGAAGTGTATCGTGCCTTAGTTTCCAGGGAATAAATCTTGTTTACTTCCCTTCCATCCATTGCCCGTTTGATGCAAGATAAGATCTTGTTTGCCTTTGCAGCTAATGCATTACATTGGGCACTATTGCTAAGCCTGCAGTCTACAAGCACACCTAAATCCTTCTCCATCAAGGATTCCCCCAATATATCTCCATTTAATTTGTAAGTCACCTTTTTATTCTTGCATCCCAAATGCATAACCTTACATTTATCAGTATTAAACCTCATTTGCCATTTACCTGCCCAGGTTTCCAGTCTCTCCAAGTCCTTCTGAAGAGAAATTACATCCTGCTCTGATTCTATTACCTTACACAATTTAGTATCATCATTTAGTATCATATCATATTAATAATATTCTTTCACAGTATAAAGTTGTGAGAACTTACTGGCATACAATGTTATTTAATTTATTTATTTTTCCAAACGTTTTTTATTAGGCATAGTTATTTTCACATACATTGAATTACTTTACATTTCTGGCCTAATACATGTAGGTTTTCCTTGATCGATTTGGGGGCGGGGGGGGCACACTCATGGCCACCTTATGGTCCATGAGGTGTAGAGAAAGAGAGAAAAAGCATGGTGAAAGAGAGGGGGGGGAGAGATAGGGAGGGGGATGGAGGGGGGAGGGGGGTGGAGGTTTCGTCCCTCCCCTCGTCTGGCCGCGCTTCTTCTGATCTCTCCTATGGCTCAGCTGTCGTTTTTATGTTTCCAGGGATGTTATTCTGATTCGTTTTATTGGATTATCCAGGGTTCCCAAATTTTATAGAACCCTTCAGTTGATCGTTTTAGGAAAGCCGTAAGTTTCTCCATCCTCATTACTTCGTTAAGTCTATTTTTCACCTGTTGTTTTGTGGGGGGCGCTGTCTTCTTCCAGGAGTTTGCTACCGAGCATCTTGCTGCTGTCAGAATAAAGGAGATTAATTTCCATACTGGGCGATCGATCTCCTCTATCGGTCTGCCCAGAATGAAGGTCAGTGGATCCATAGGAATTGTGAGACCTGTGATCTCTTTTATTAAATCTTGTATTACAAGCCAGTATTTTTGAATCTCTGGACATAGCCACCAGATACAGTATGGGCCATGTCCCCTCTATGTCCACAGCCTCTCCAGCATAGATCCGAGGCCAGAGGGTAGATTTGTTTTAGTCTCACTGGGGTAAGATACCAGTGATACATTATTTTGTAAATATTCTTCACCGTGGTACATATGGATGTTCCTGAGGCTGCGTCCCATATGTCTTCCCAGTTCTCCCGGTATATAACTATGTTCAATTCCGCTGTCCACTTGAGCATATAATCGTGTGCGGTTGGATTTGCCGGATTCTCCATGCCAGCATATATTTGCGTTATTAGACCTTTTTGATGTGCTCCTTTTTGGCACAGTTTCTCAAATTTTGTGGGAGGGGGAAATTTCAACGTTGGGGACATTTTTTGTAGGAAGTGTTGAATTTGGAGAAATTTAAATGTATCTAGGTGAGGTACCTTCAGTTTGGTGCGTAATTCTTGGAGACTCAGGAACTGTCCATCGCTCAGCAGATCCGCGATCACCCTGATCCCCAGTGATTTGAATATGTTGAATTGTTTAGTTTCGCATCCTGGGGGGAATTTAGGATTGTTAAATAGTGGAGTCAGTTGTGAACTGAGGGAGGAGAGCTGGAATTTAGTTTTGTTTTCGCCCATATTTCCCATATGTGTCTCATCGCTCCCAGTTCGAATTTGGGGGCCATATCAGTTCCCCTGTCACCGCACCAAAGATAAGCTGGCAGAGAAGGCATTTTGGAGTATTGAGATTCAATTGCTAGCCAACAAAGCTGGTCTGGGTCCGAGTTCCACATGACCGCCTGTCTTAGTTGGGCTGCCTGGTAATATTTAGCAATGTCTGGGACACCCAATCCTCCTCTTGTCCTGGGCGCCTTAAGAACCGACCTAGCTACCCTGGGTCTCTTCCCTTGCCAGATAAATTGAAAGATTTTGTTTTGGATAGTTTTTAGTTCAGAGCCAGGGATATGGATCGGGAGTGCCTGGAAAAAGTATAATATTCTGGGGAGTATATTCATTTTAACTGAGATCATCGTCCCGATCCATGAGATCTGGTAGCTTTCCCAATTATCCAGGTCTTTTTTAATTTTCTTAAAGAGGTTTGGATAGTTATTTTGGTAAAGAGAGCCGTAATTCCTTGATACATGTACTCCCAAGTATTTGATGTATGAAGGGCTCCATTTATAGTAAAAGTTTTGTTTCAATGTCCGCATCTCTGGCTCTGACAAACTTAGGTTGAGGGCTTCTGATTTGTCACTATTAATTTTATATCCTGATATTTTACCAAATTCCGTTAATTCCTTGTGGAGATTGGGAAGAGAGATCTGGGGTTGTGTTAACGTTAGAATAATATCATCTGCAAATAACGAGACTTTATAGTTTTTACCGCCAATTGGTACCCCCTGTATATTTATGTTGTCTCGTATTTTAGACGCCAGAGGATCAATTGTTAGGGTGAACAGGAGGGGAGATAAGGGACATCCTTGCCTCGTTCCATTTGTTATGTTGAATTTCTTAGCGGATCCGCCCGGGAGTTTCACCACCGCAGATGGACTGCGGTATAGCGCTCGGACACCCTCTAGATACGCATCTTTGAAGCCGAATTTCTGCATTGTTTTGTCAAGAAATAGCCAATCGGTTCTGTCAAACGCCTTCTCTGCATCTAAGCTTAACAGAACCGCTTTGGTAGCTGTGAGGTGGGCATGATCAACGATATTTATAATTTTGCGGGTGTTATCTGAGGCTTGTCTGCCTGAGACAAACCCCACATGGTCGTTGTGGATTAGTCTCGGTAAAACTGGGTTCAATCTATTTGCCAGGATTTTGCTGTAAAGCTTGAGATCGTTGTTTAGTAGAGAGATTGGCCGATAACTCCCACAGTGTCAGGATCACCTAGACCTCCTGCTTAGCCATAGTTCTTCTTTGTCCACTGGGTGTGCTGCTGTCTTCTGTTTCCTCTGGGTTCCTCTGTCTTCCTGTCTGTCTCCTTGTTGCTCCTGTCTCTGTCCTTTATAGCTTCTGCTTCCTGGTTGGTTCAATTGCCTTTGCTTGAAGTCAGACTCCTAATGCACATGCCTCTGATTCCTGATCTGTTTCTGTACCTGTACCTGTATTATAGAAGTCTGTTCACAGTAAAAGCCCTTGCTGGTAATCTGGCTTGTCCCTGTTTGTTCCTGTTCTCAGTCCCTGCCCCCAGACCTGTCCTTGCTCCCCTGTCCTGTTCCAGTCTCGTTGCCGAATCTCTACTTGTTACCTGACTTCGCTATCTGCCGCCTGCCTCGGACCTCTGCTTGTTTCCTGACTTCGCTACCTGCCGCCTGCCTCGGACCTCTGCTTGTACCTGACTTCGCTACCTGCCACCTGCCTCGGACCCCTGCTTGTGACCCCTACTACGCTCGTGCTGTTCCGGCCACCGAGATCCTACCCGCCACAGGAGTCTCCCGTGACAGAAAGTAAAGGCCACTTCTGGACCTCGCTGGAACAGATTCTTCTTCTGCCTGCACCCTTTCCTGCCTGCTGCAGCAGACCACATCCGCATGGTTGAAGATAAGTACTTTCGTTTCTTTTTTGGAAATCCCAGTTGGGAAGGTTTTTTTTTGGCTGCTTAGTGTTCTGCCAGAATTATTGCGTTCATGACGAAAAAACATTTTTGCTGAGACTAGAACTGTTCCTGCAGAGACTAGTGCACCTTTCTTTGAGATTTTTCTTTTGTGCAGTGCCTGGGTTAACCCTTGCAGTACATGTTACCACCTTTTAGACTCTGACTTTTTATTCCCTGGACAAGGCTTGTCTCTGCATCACTGGTTGGACCCTTGCTGTTCACAGGGTTCCCATTTCAAAAGACAAGAGTGCTTCCATTATTTTGTTACTGCATACTGTGATTTTTCCTGCAATCTGTAGTTCTTCATATGATTTGTTCTAAGGTTTCAGGTTTACCTGCAAGTTCCCCTAAAGTTTGTTTCTCTGCAACATATGATATCCCTATGCCTGATATCAAAGGTTTCAGATTTAACTGCAGGGTTCTCTGTCTGATATCCCTACGCCTGATATCTAAAGTTTCAGATTTAACTGCAGGGTTCTCTGTCTGATATTCCTATGTCCGATGTCAAAAGTTTCAGATCTAACAGTTTTCTCTGTCTATGTTTTTTCATTGTATTTATAAATCTCCGTGACTGATGCTAAAGTCTCAAAAGGTCAGCTCTCCCATCTTGTGTCTCTCTGTGTCTAATATTCCTGTTGTTCATTCTAATGCTTCTGTTTTAAAAACACATTTCCTCTTTACTGGTTTCTTGGGAAGTGTGGTTTCCCCATGTCTGAAATTATGGCTCCTACTCAAACAGTCTTGAGCAGTAAATGTGAACACAGAACCACTGATTCTTCAGAACTTCTCAAAGCAAGGAAGAAGAAGAAAAAGAAGGGAGGCATTACTGTGGAAGTTGCAGAAGAAATTAAGAATGAAAATTTAACCCCAGAGTCTGCATTTGATGAAAGAGACATACTGCAGCTTAAAGCAATTCACAGACGTATCCCAAGAATAGCGGAAGAAAAGAAAGATGCCCTAACTCAGACGCTTCAAGCTGCACAGAAAACAATTGATTGTCTTTATGGACGTTTAGATAAGGAGCAAGAAGCCAAGGCTGCACTACAAAGCTGTCTATCTTCAGCAATTGCTAAGTGTGTTCTCCAGGAGAAAGAAAAAGAGCAGTTGGAGAGGGACAGGGTGATTCTGTCAAGTAAGCTGGAGAAGGCCTATGCTGATAATGCCCAGTACCAGAGTTTCATGGCTCAAGTTGGCGCAAAACTGGAAGCCTCTGAGGAGAGGAATTGCCACTTCAACACAGAACTATGTTCATTGAGAGAGATCTTCGAAGGGTTAAATAGCAGTTTTGAAATGGTTACCCAGGAGTGCAAGAATCTCTATGTCCAAGTCAGTGAAGGAGATAAGAAACTCCATAAATTAGGAGAGGAGAAGAAACAGTTGGCCCAGGAAAAGTTAGATGTGCAGACAGCACTGCAGAATGCAGAGAGAGTGCTGCAAGAAGAACGTGTCTCCCTGGAGCGGCGCACACAAGCAGAAAATATACTGCAGAGTCAGCTGCGAGAACTGCGTACACATCTGCAGGACACCAAGGAGAAACGGGTGAATGCTGAAGAAAAGCAGCGAGTACTGCAGGAAGAAAGTTTCCAGACTACCTACAAAATAAAGATGCTGCAAGATTATTTGAGTACCCAGTGTGTCCCCAAAGAACAGCATGAGGAGCTAAAGGCCACACTGAGCAGAACCAGAGCCTCGCTGGAGGAAGAGCTAAAGCTAGCAGCTGAATACACATCTCAGCAACTCACAGCGCTGCAGGCGCAGATCGCTGAGCTCAAGACACAGCTTGCCAAAAAGGAGGAGAGAGAGAAGGTGTCCGTCTGTCAAGTGACTGGCCTGACACAGCGCTATGAGGTAAAAATGGCCGATGCCTGCAAATTATTGGACCACACAGCCCATGATAAGGTCCGGCTGCAGCTGGTGCTGGACAATGCCCGGGAGGAGTACCGGCAGCTGCAGATCAGAAATGAAGAAGAGGAAACATATTTAAGCTTTACTCTGAGTCAGCTGGGAGATATGGAGTCGCGACTCAACTCCAAAGAAGCCGAACTGACAACTGCATTGAGTGGGAAAAGAAGTGCAGAAGGACAGCTTCAAGAGCTGAAAAGTCAAATAGCTGGTCTTAATGAGAATTTAGGTGATACCACGAAACGGGCGTCACAAAAAGAGACCATGGAGTGTGAATTCTATGTTCCCACTTACCCATGTGAAAAGTCTGCACCCGTCTTTGATGCCCACATTCCTGATGTCCATGCCTCTGCAATGGAGTTGAACGTATCCATTGGGAAGTTCCAGATTCCAAAACTAAAAGAGATATATTGGTCACAAAAAGAGACCACGAAGAGTGAACTCTGTGTCCCCACTGACTCATGTGGAAAGGCTGCACCCGTCTTTGATGCCCACGTTTCTGATGTCTCTGCCCCTGCATTTGGGTTGAACGCACCCATTCGGAGGTTCCTTGCAGCACCCAATGTACCTGTGGAGTACCCTCTGCCCGCTGACAAACCACCAGAGGTGGGTCACCTTGAGTCCTCTTTTCACCAAGGCCTCCGGGAAGAGCCTGGAGGATCGTCCGGAGAATGCTCTTGAGAGGGGGGAGTAATGTCAGGATCGCCTAGACCTCCTGCTTAGCCATAGTTCTTCTTTGTCCATTGGGTGTGCTGCTGTCTTCTGTTTCTTCTGGGTTCCTCTGTCTGCCTGTCTGTCTCCTTGTTGCTCCTGTCTCTGTCCTTTATAGCTTCTGCTTCCTGGTTGGTTCAATTGCCTTTGCTTGAAGTCAGACTCCTAATGCACATGCCTCTGATTCCTGATCTGTTTCTGTACCTGTATTATAGAAGTCTGTTCACAGTAAAAGCCCTTGCTGGTAATCTGGCTTGTCCCTGTTTGTTCCTGTTCTCAGTCCCTGCCGCCAGACTTGTCCTTGCTCCCCTGTCCTGTTCCAGTCTCCTCGTTGCCGATCTCTGCTTGTTACCTGACTTCGCTACCTGCCGCCTGCCTCGGACCTCTGCTTGTTTCCTGACTTCACTACCTGCCGCCTGCCTCGGACCTCTGCTTGTACCTGACTTCGCTACCTGCCGCCTGCCTCGGACCCCTGCTTGTGACCCCTACTACGCTCGTGCTGTTCCGGCCACCGAGATCCTACCCGCCACAGGAGTCTCCCGTGACACACAGAGCATTGGATCCCTACCCTCTTTGTGGATTATGGCGAGGTTGACCTGAATCATTGATGGGGGGATTGGGTTGCCCTCCATGAATGAGTTAAATAAGCAAAGCAGGTGTTTAGATAATTAAGTTATAGGAGTTTATAATAGACATTGGAGAAGCCATTGGGGCCAGGGGCTTTCGAGATTTTTAATGTTTTTATTGCGTCCGCCAACTCTTTTTGGGTGATCTTTGCGTTAAGCGTCAGATTTTCCTCCTCTGTCAATGTGGGCAGGAGGCACTCCGATAGGTAATTACTAATGGGTTCAGAGGTGGGTATCCCCGCCTTCCCTCCCTGAGCCTTGAGGTTATAGAGTTTAGTATAGAATGCGGTAAGTTTGCGGGAATGGGTAGGGGGTAGGAGGGGGGGGAGTGGAGATAGAGGGGGGGAGTGGAGAGAGGAGGGGGACTTATCATCTATTATGGGATCTATGTCTCTTGTGCACCTGTCTTAGACATTAACTCTGTCAAGCATTTTCCTAGATATTGGGCCTAGGCATTTATCACCATTGGGGATGTGAAAGTCATTTGTGACATGAGAGAACATTCAAACAGTCATGTAATTGCGTTTTTTTTCAACTTCAACAGGTAATAACCGGTTGTAACATAAGCGGGAGGGGGGGGGGGGGGGCAACAGGATTATCAGCATTAACCTATGTGCTGATACTTCTTCAAGCGGGGGAGGAGAAGAAAACTGATCCCAGTCGCGGATCTGTACCCCAGTCCCTGGGCGATTATGCCGCTGCAGCCGCCGGGCTCAGCACTCAAGTCTGCGGGGCCTCTCTTGTGTGGCCTCCTTCTGTAGAGGGAGGGGGTTGGGGTACTCACAGTTTGAAGAATCACGGGTCGGGTCCGGAGTCACACTCCCTTTCTGGGCCCTCCTTGCTCATTTGACCCACCCCCCCTAAAAACAAGCCTGGGAGCTTCTGCGTGGGCGTGTGCCCAAGCAGCCTTTTCTGCGGGGCTCATAGCCCCTCCGGCTGCTGCTCTCCCTTCGGGCTTTCCATCCTGGGCCCCAGGTGAGCAGGCTCTAGTTGGGCTTTCATGTAGCAGGCCTGTCGTAGGACATCTGTGGGTGAGTGGTCGTGTTGTCTGTTTCAGACGGTCTGTTGACGCGGGAGCTGCAAGATGCAAGACATCCAGGGCTGGTGTGCCCCATCCGGGGATCCGTCAACTCCTGCTCCGGTGGCGCCGTGATCCCAAGGTGAGTCAATGTGCAATCCGGGTGTTGGAATTCAGTTCTCAGCTAGCTAATTTGTGTCTGGTTGAGCGCTGAGGCGCCGCTCTTTTCGCGGTGCCTGCCGGGCCTCCGTCATCTTCATCTCCTTGTGTGGCTGTCTGTGTGGAATTAGGCAGCCATGCAGCTGGAGGAGATAGGCCCAGCGCACGGGCGAAAGGGAGCATATCTTCCGGCCGCCGTATGGTGAGAAACTTGCCTCCGTTACTAGCTGTAAGTTTAAATGGGAAGCCCCATCTGTATTTCACGTCATTTTCACGGAGGAACAATGTGAGGGGCTTCATCTCCCGTCTCTGGTTGACCGTGATTCGTGACAAGTCATTGAATATCTGCATTGCCTCGTCTTGAAAGGTGAGTGATGTAGCACCCCTGCATGCTGTGATGATCCTTTCTTTCGTCGTGTAGCTGTTCATTCTGACTATTACTGTATGTCATGCCTTCGGTCTCGATCTTCTGACCTCTGGCCCAGGGCTCGATGGGCCCTGTCAATCTCAAGGTCTTTTTCCTCCAGGGACTCACAGATTGATGTAAATAGTTCCTTAAGGTAGGATCTGATTTGACCCGGGAGAACCGTTTCAGGGACATTGCGGATGCGCAAGTTCTGCCTCCTGTCCCGGTTCTCCTGGTCCTCTTTTAGAAGTAGGATTTCAACTCCAAGGTGGATGATTTCTTCCTCGGCCTCTGTCTGTCGCGCGAGGGACTCTGCTAGCCTCCCTTCCATGCTTGTTGTGCATTCGGTGAGGCCCTGTATGTCCTGTTTCAGTTCCGCCGCCACCACTCTGAGATCCGCCTGAAGTGAGGCCTGTAATTTAGTATGCATGGATGCCATCAGGCCCTCAATGTAAGATCTAGTTATGGGTTCCTCCGGCACTACGGTCTCCTTAGGCTGTGTTGTTCTGCCCTGTGAGGCCTGGTGGCCGCGTGCTCCGGTGCCATCTTGGATTTCTACAGTCCTCAGGGCTTTTCTGCGGGGGCGAAAAATACTTAGTGACCCCTTGATTTGTTGACTTCTTCTGCTGCTTTGACATTCTCTCAATATTCCTCTTGCTGGGGAGCCAAAGTTTGTTTGGGGAATTTTGGTGGAAGAGCGTTATATGTGTGTTTTATGGTAGCGGGTCCGCGGAGCTCTTTCCTACACCACCATACCGAATGACGTCACCGGAAAACCCCCCTATTTAATTCATTTTTAATATCAGGGATCCAATGCAGGGTCCTTTTTTATTTTAGAGCTTACCTCTGTATACTAGGAGAAACTGCACACGCTGCATTTACCTTCTGAAGGGGTTACTTTTAACCTCAGTATGGTTGCCAAGGCAACCCGTAGGTATATAACTAAAAGCTCGAACAGAAGCACGCCCACCCCCAAAGAAGTACATGTCTGAACGAAACGCGCGTCATGTAGTAATGACGTCATGATCATTTTCTCACTAGCGCGCTAGCAAACTCAAACTACATGACGATAGCGAACAAGCTTAAAATTGATGTGGGCCCACGAGGTATCCACTAGCAGAGAGGGCTTACAACAGACACACTATGTCTATGTCAGAGCGACACGGCACGGCTATTTCAGTTTGCAGGGTTTGATCTCCGCATTCCCTCTTCCTTCCTCCCCTCTCCCCTCCCGTGTATGTGTGGGGTATGAGCGGGAAAACAAATGTCTTTTGAAAGGGATAGCATACCAGCTAAAATTTGATGTAGGCTCACGAGGCATCCACTAGTAGACAGGGTGTACAGCAGACTTACCTAAGTTTACGTGAGAGCAACACTGCATGACGCCCTCAGTTCGTGGTGCTTCATTCCCACACTTCCCTTCCCTCCTCCCTCCCTTCCCCATGCAGTTTGGGGTGTGAGTGGGATACACAGTGGTCATCAATGACTGTATCTATTTACAGCTATACCCACATAAAGAGAGTGGGATGATGATAGTAGTGTATATACTGTAGTGGTGAACTGTGGCATTGAGAGAAGTTAGTTCTGTCTCCTATGATACTTTACCATAGCGACACACACCACATATCTGTTTGCACAGCAGAGCTAATTTGCTCTGGAGACATTTGGTCATTATGAATCACACTTGACCAAGGGATACTCTGCATAGTTGGTATTCAACTCATAATGGTATGCTGTACTGTACATATTACACATACACATAGGGTTTTATGTATATATATTTATTTTGTATTAATAAGGTTTATTTCTCTCAGATTGAGAGTCTTGGTTTTACTAATCACGTTGTATACAAAGCACTGCCTTTTTACACATCAGCACTTATACCAAGATGGAGTACCTATCACGTGCAGATATCCACATGATGCGTAGAGTTGTTCGCTTCTAAAGAGGTTTTGCATTAGAACATAATAGCAGGGACAGTATATAGAATTGACCTGCCGTTCCATACAAGCGCTAATGTGAGTATCATTTTTAACCCTTTCTTTTTTGTTTAGAGTGTAATAAAATATATTTTTCAATTAGTGGAGGTGTTAACACCACCTCTTACCAGTATGTATAATTTACATCTGTAAGGATGAGTGCATACCAAACCGGGACCTTTTGTTTACAGTTTCCAACTAGATATATCCCTGAGTTCACCCCCAATATTCAGCTGATGCAGAAGCCATCTTTTTGTATATATAAACTAAGCCCCACCCTAACTTACATTTTAAACCTCCCTCTCACCTCTGGCACATTCCCATCTTCTTTTAAACATGCACTAATCATGCCCATTCAAAAGATACCCACTCTTGACCCAGGATTCCACTCAAACTACTGCCCTATATCTCCTTTTTCTTTGCTTCCAAGCTTCTTGAGTGACTTGTATACAACCTCCTAATACACTTTCTATTCTCTAACTACCTGCTTTACCCTTTGCAATTTGGTTTTTGCCCTCTACACTCCACTAAGACAGCACTAACAAAAGTGGCCAATGACCATAGCCAAGTCTAAGGGTCACTTCTCCATACTAATTCTCCCGAATGATTCTGTTGTTCTTGACACTGTCGATCTCCCCCTTCTCCTGAATAAACTCAACTCCTTCAGTGTTTCTTTCTGTTGTGTCTTCACCTCTTAACTCCCTCTTTCTGTTGGGGTCCAACAAGGCTCTTTCCTTTGCCTTCTGCTCTTCTCACTCTGCACCTCCTCTCTTGGTGAACTAATACAATCGGTTGGCTTTCAGACTCATCTCTTTGCTGATGACAGCCAAATTTACCTCTCCTACCCTGACCTCTTCCCCTCTCTCCTGTTCCATGTCACCAACTGTCTCTCTAAAATCTCCTTCTGGATGTCCCATTGTTACCTAAAGCTTAGCATGTCCAAAACAGAACTAATACTCTTTCCCTCTTCCACTGCCAACCCTACACCCACTGTCATTGATACCACAATCTCATCACACATAAAGCCTGCTGCCTAGGGATCATCTTTTACCCCAATCTCGCCTTTATTCCTCACATTCAGTCCCTCCTGAAGTGCTGCCATCTACACACCTGAAATATTGTCAGGATATGCCCTTTTCTCACTCATGATTCAACTAAAATCTTAATTAACTCACTGATTTTGTCCCACCTTGACTATTGCATCCTTCTCCCTATTGGCATTCCCCTAGTCTGCTTGTGTCAACTCCAATCCATCAAAAATGCTGCTGTCAGACTCATCTACCTCACTCACTGCACAATTCTGCCACTTTACTAGGCAAATCTCTTATCCTTCAGAATCAAATTTAAAACTCTATCTCTAACTTACAAAGCTCTCAACACTTCTGCCCACCCTTTACATCTCAGCCCTCATCTCCAAATATATACCCAAATGCACCTTACACTCTGCCCATGACATCTGCCTTTCCTCCTGCTTTATCACCTCCTCTCACTCAAGCCTACAAGACTTCTCCAGTGTTTCCCCCTACCTGGAATTCTCTACCACGTACCATCAGAAGACACTCCTGAGTTTTCAGACATTTAAAAACTCCCTGAAACTCAAAGTTTTAAGGAAACCTATCTAGCACACCCCTAATACCCTACCTGTCCCCGCTGGCAATGCTATACGTGCCAGCTGTGTGGCTAGACCAAACTCCCACTTTCTAGCACCCCCCAAGATCCCCACCTTAATATGATTAGCTGAACGGCTAGATCATACTCCCTCCTGAGGTATACTCCATCTCACATCGAGCAGCTAACTTACCCTTTGGTTTAACATTGTACCTCATTCCCTCTAGACTGTGAGCTCTCATGAGTAGGGGAACTATAGAAAAAACAACCCGACTGATAAGCTCAAAGGTAACATACCTGTAGGCTGAGTGCCTCTGTGAAATTGCTGAAGGAGCTAAGGAGCATCAGAGGGAGAGAGTAACGGAGAGTGTGCTGCTGTGTAACCGGAGTAACCCATATGGTGTATGCAGCATGACCGGATCAGCTTGGAGTAACCAATACTCACGATACAGCTATCCTAATTCAGCCCTTGGCTCTCACTCTCTCTGTCCTCGTGTACTTCCGTGTGCACACGGATGACGTCACTCTGAGCGATTTCGATCCGGGACATCAGAGTAGGAAGAGAAGATCGATGTCGCAGCCATCCAGACACAGGGACTCACCAGGAAAAATTAAAATAATATATTTATTAGAGTTACATTAAAAAAGAGGAGACACTCAGGACGGACAAAAATAGAAGGACCTCCTCCTACGTGTTTCGGGCATGTACTGCCCTTTCTCAAGAAGTATAGGGTAAGCCGTGAGAGGGAGCTATTTAAACCTCTCACCGGCTAATGAAGCAGATGATTAACACCTGATAGATAAAATTGAACTTGCATTGATTAGATAAGGTCTGCATAGTCTAATTACAGAAAAATTGATAGAAAACAACATAATTGGAGCATCATTAAAGTTGATCCATATGGTTGCATAAAGGGAATATGTATTGTTATAAAGAATTAATTATTTATTTATACCAAACCATTGCCCATGAAAGTATATGACAAATGTGGGTAATTATTTTATTTATATGGCAATTTCTAAAAAGATTATGCCTAATACATTGAACACTATATAGTGTGTTAGGTAATATAAATTAATATTTCATTTATAATTAAACAATACAAAAATGAATCTAATCTTAGGTCTAAACTAAGAACCTATTATAAATGCAACCATGGAGATCAAAAAGTTACTCTAGATGTAATACAACGAGAGTAAATATAAAATGAATTAATACATAGATATAATAAAGAAAAAATATATAAATCATCATAAACATTATTTGGAATCAGCATATAGTTAGATAAAGTATAGCCAAAAAAAACAATATATGAATGGACAAGAGGGAAAGGGAGGGGAAGGAGAGGAAAGGAAGGGGGAGGGGGGGATGGAAAAGGAGGGGGGAGGGGGGAAGTGGGAAGGGGGGGAGAAGGGGGGAGGGAGAGAGGGGAGGGGGGGAGGGGGGAGGTGAAAAGAAAGGGGGAAGGGGGAGGGAGGGGGGGGGCTGGATACTGGGGGAATGTAGTGATATAAGAACATATTAAAGAAATACTTTAAGGTCCCATTCAGTGTTGAGACCTTTTGGTATAATGGTGTCTATGACAAAAATCCAAAATGCTTCTCTTTGGTAGAGAATTTTAGTTCTATCTCCACCTCGAATATGTAATTTAATTTTTTCCAGAGCAATGCATTTGAAATGTTCAAGACTGACATTTTGACAATCTTTGAAATGACTTGAGACCGGATGAGTAATATCCATATTTTTAATGTGTCTCATGTGCTCAAGCATCCTTCTTTTGAATGCTCTAGTGGTGAGCCCCACATATCTTTTATTGCACCCGCAGTGATCATATAAATAATATGATCAGAGTTACAATTTAGGAAGGAGAGTATTTTAAATTATTTTGTATTATTACTGTTGGAGAGAATTTTGGATTTTTGGACATGTTGGCAAACTTTACTGTACATTTTCCACATGGGAAGCATCCGACAAGGTTAGGAAAAAGTATCTTACAATTTGCATTATCTTTGGAAGGCAACATACTGGGTGATATTATGTTACCCAATGAATGGGCTTTTTTAAAGACAAATTTTGGATCTCTTGCAGCTATATCTTTCAAAAGTACGTCTGTGTTTAGGATCCCCCAATGCTTTTTTATAATTGATTTGATGTTCAATGATTGGGTACTGAATTCGGTTATAAAGAATGGTGGTTGTGATTTATCAGTCTCTGTGTCGTAGTTTTTGTTTGTGTTTTCAATATGAGAAAATATGGAAAGATCATTATTGATCAATTGATCCCTAGGTATATCTCTAGCTCTAACATAAGCTTGATGGAGATTGTTGGAATCATAACCCCTGCTGAGGAGTCTGCATTATAGTCCTACATAGTGGAACTATTCCTACGGATACGTAAGTATTGGTCATACTGCACCGACACACTTTATTCGAGCAAATACCCGGTATGTACCTGGCAGATACCTGGAATAAGCCACTACTAACCTCTGACAAGCCCCGTTGCATTTGCCTTCCCAGCCTGGGTTCATGCCTGGCTGATGGGCGGCTGATCTGTTAAATGATAATGATTAGGATTTAATAGGCTGCAATGCTTCGCGTGTCTACCAGATGGCATAAATTCATGAATTGTAATGCAGTTTATATATATATACTGTGCAGTATTGCAGCCAGCGGGAATAAAATGCTTCAATCCCTGCTTGGAAAATAACTCAATGTACTCGGGCAGAAAACAGTCACAAACCTCAATACAACCGGGTATACCCGAATTCGTGGGACTAGCCAAGCTCGAATAAAGTGTGTCGCCAGTGTAGGGAAGTCCTTTAATAAGGCTAGGATTGTGACAGCTAGAGGCATGTAACAATGTATTTCTGGAATGTTGTTTTCTATAGATTTTGGTGTGTACTTTAGAATCCAAACCTACATAAAGGCACAAATCAAGGAAAAATATATGGTGATGATGAAATTGGTGAGTGAATGTGAGATTGAGTGTGTTGGTGTGTAAATAAGAAAGGAAGGAATGTAATTGGGTGATAGAACCGGACCAGACCAAGATCAGGTCATCGATATAACGGTGATAATTGACTATAAGATGTCGATAGGGGTTCCCATCTCCAAACACGTGGAGTTGTTCCCACCAACCCATGAATAGGTTGGCATAGGAAGGCGCAAATGATGACCCCATTGCGGTGCCACATGTCTGGAGATAGAAACCCCCATCGAACATGAAATAATTGTGCGTCAGGAGGAATCGGATGCCATCCAGCAGAAAAACAATCTGCGCCAGGGCTAGGGTGGCATCCGATTCCAAGAAGTGACGTGTGGCAGTAAGACCATGATTGTGTGAAATGATAATGTAAAGAGAAGCAACATCTAACGTAACCCAAAGAAAATGTGGTGGCCAAGAGAAATCAGAGAAAAGAGAAAGAACATGAGAAGTGTCTAAAAGATGAGAGGGAAGAGTATATACCAGGGGTTGCAAAAAGTGATTAATGTATTGGGAAAGGTGCTCACCAAGTTAACCGATACTGGAAATTATGGGTCTGCCAGGTGGAGTAAATCACTGCAAGGGGCAGTTGGCCCGCACCAAGCAACAATAAAGAATGACCTTGAATAAAGACACTTCACTGTGTGAGTCTGGAATTACTCAGCAGGGGAAGGCACCACCAAGAAGGAGTTCCTCATCAGAACCATCTCCTTGCGGACGCAGAGATCCTGATGAGGTGGAGGCACTGCACTGGATATAGGTAGGACTCATACACACTACCTCAGCTGCCTGTATGGGTTGGCAATCCACACACAACATCATGCAGGAGACTCAGGAGTCCTGTTGCCAACAGGTGCAACACCAGACACAACCATGTAATGGTAACTGGTTAAACCACAGGGGCCAATGTGAGATTGGGTGGGTCAAGCCAGGCCAGAAAATCCGTTACATTTGGAGGCGCTGCTGAGAGACCGGTCAACAGGACAGGCTTTTTCTAGGCACACTAGGAAACAGGGAGAGTGTATGCTGCCACTTTGTGCTGTGTTGGGACGGACCTAGGGGTAGTCAAGGGGCTGATGGAGTATTGTCAGCTCGCAGGGACGACCTAGGGGCCTTAAAGGAGTTGGGGGTTTGGAGCCGGGCTATAGCTGTCCTAGTCACCTTGAGGCAGTGCTAGTGGTAGGATGCCTGAAGGGATAGCCTGTTAACGTGGTCAGGAATTCTGGACAGGGTCAGCGCTAGGCTAGCCAACAGTAGGTAGACGCCCAAGTACTGCATGGAAGAGCCAGAGTACTCTAGCCCATTCCAGACCACTTACCGAAGGGAGCACAGACTGGGAGGAAGGAGATACAGCAGACACAGAGAGAGTGAGCCTAGCCTGAGGTAGTGCAAACACGAGTCCAGCCTACATTAGGTACACAAGGTGGTGCATCAAGGTAATCTTTATTGTACCGGTGTGGCGGCTGCCCCACAGAGAGGAGCTCCCCGTACAATAACCGCAAATACAGCAACCAAATGGCGACCGCATGAGTGGAAGATCCGCGCGGTGCGGAAGGTCCAAAATGGCGAATGGAGGCAGGTGGAGGGAGCGCATGTGGTGTGCGTTCCGCTGAAGAGCAAGCTACTGATGTGACTTTGGCAAGCCTGTTGTGGAGTGGCGCGAAAGCTGTGGCCGCGCCATTTTTGTCCTGTCTGGGACCTAGGGGTAATACCCCTGAGGACACTGAGGAGGACATTACCGTGATATGTGGAGAATATGATGAAGTTGCTTGTCAGTCGGCATACAAACAGTTAAACGCTACCTCAATTGTCAAAGAGACTAACAGTGCAAACCAAAATGGCGGCTCCCGCTTCCCTGGTAGACCGCGTGGATAAAGTGCAGAAAATGCTGCAGATTCTGGACTTACAGAGAGTTGGCCAGGAGTGGCGCCAACAGGAAAACCCCACCCTGATGGGGGGTATGGCGCGAAAGCTGCAGCCGCACCCTCATGGACAATGACTAACTCAATCCCAGTGCTGGGTCACACGATCAACCTGTGGGACCTTGGGTTTCCAAATATGCCCAGAGGGAGCGGATTCAGCTGAGCGAGGAGCTGGTGATCCGGACGCGCCATTACAGAAAGTAGTTCCTGTAATTAGTGCTGCCGGTGGAGGAAAAGACAAAGAGCCTGAGAGAATTTGGCCGGGGATGGCGCCAAATAAGGAGTGGTGCTCGGGGGGTGGTGGCGCGAAACCCGAAGCCGCGTCCCCCAGGACTGTGAAAAGTGCAGCACTAATCCCGGGACATCCTATAAAATTGTGGGACCCGCCCCTAATCTCCACCAGTGGGGGTGGTTTCCAGCTTTGCCAGATGAGGGTATGGCTAAGCAAGGGAATGGTTGGCAGCTTAACCCCTGTTCGTCAGTCACGAGGAACCGGTACGCTGCTCAGACCATTGCTGCGAGTGCCTCCCACCGTGACTATGGCATATAAGCCGGAAGAAAATGCTATGGTGTCTACCCAACCCTACTCGGCCCCAGGAGGCTTCCTGGTGATTCGGGTGGCGGGCACTGAGACGGTGGCGTGCCTCTGCTTACAGTGCAGACTACCCGGTGGTGCCGTGGGTACAGCTGCACGCTGCCCGCAATGTGGCCTCCAATACATGTGGCCCATGCCTACTTTTGTACCAATCCAGGCCGTCGAGGCAGCGGGAGATGCGCCTATGCTATCGGCCGAGCTCCCCGGTGCGCTATGGAGGGAAGCTGTGGATCCCGGAAAATGGGGATCGGGGCCGGTTGCCAAAACCGAGCCCGAGGAGAAAGAGACTATTGGCCGTTATGCCGGTCGAGAACCTAAGCGGCGGTCACCCCGGGGGGTGCCCCCAAGCAAGATAGAATTGGATTCCTCTGATGAGGAACCCGTGGCGTCATCCACAGTAGTGACCCGGCAACCAACAAACTCCTGTGGCGGTAATGGAAGGAAAGTGCCACTTACCGGAGCTGGCGGTGAGAAGAGTAGAGTATCACGGGTGCCGCGGAAGACCAAGAGACGGAGTCCCCCGGTTCCGGGGACCGGCGGTTCCAGTGGTGAGGGTCGATCCACACCAACTCCCAGGAGTGGTAAGAGCAGTCCTTGTTCCTATCAGGCTCCGAAGGCGACATCGACGGAGGAAGGGCGGTACCAGGCCCAGGCGGTGCGACCGAGAAAAGCGGAGCTGCCGGACGTCGTATTGGAGGATGAGGTCCCGCTTGGGGACCCATCCCAAGATGGAGGAGCATCCAGTCCCGTCGATGATGTCACTTCCGGCGGGCGTGGCGGAACAACCGTAGAGATGACCGCGCCTCATCGATCTGGCAATGCCTCCCGATCGCCTGGTCCTAAGAAGAGCTGGCAGACATTGAGAAAAGTGGAGAGCGGTGAGACCCGACCATCGGAGAGCCCGTGCGGTAACTCCGGACAATGTAGTGGTAGAGAGCGGGTCGGAACCCCGCAGATACCAACCGTCTGTCCTTATGCCCAACCCCATGCCCTAGCTAAATCCCCAGTCGTGGTCACGTTTTCCCGTGGGTCCTCTTCAAGTTTGGGAATGTCTGGAGGGTCCCAGGGTACCTCCGAAGAACGGACTGGGGACAGACTGGAAAGTTTCACTTCTGATGATGGGTCGGTGGGTGGAGGGTATTCGCGGGAAGTGTCAGTATCCAGCGATTGCCCTAGCATAGTGAGCGTGACCCTGGCAACTAGGCCCAAGAGGGTGGGGCAGCCTAATTCCCGATCTACCGGGAAATCTGGGGTGTCCTCCTGGGGGGAACCAGAGGAGGGGGATTCGATAGAGTCTGCCCCAGAAGAGATTAGGGAGACCCGGTGGTGGGCCCCCTTATTCGAGGGTTACGAGGCGTGGTTAGACCGCACTCGATTCCTGCTAGAGAAGGAGGGTGTAGTTGACTATTGGTAGGCCCGGGGGGAGTTCACTGAGGAGGAACGGAAAAAGGCGATGCAGGAACGGTGGTACCAGATCCGTCATGATATCATAGAGCCCATGGGTCCCAGTAGATTGACGGATCCGGTGGAACCAGATGAACCCCTATCATGTGTGCTACCTGGAAAAGCGGGCAACACAAGGTTGATCCGGGCCAGTAGGGCGGAGAGGGCCATTATAACAAAATATAAGAACTCCCATGGGCTGGAGTATCCTTATGTCCCTGAACCCCTCATGCAGGAGATTGAGGATAACAGGGACAGGTGATTGCGGGAAACGATTGAACAGTACATGGTAAACAAAGGTGGTGCCATTACTGGGCGCAAGGCAGAAGAAAGAATTGCTCAACTCATGCGAGTGTGGAGCATAGGGCGGAGCATTTATATGCACAAAGCCGTATATAGGTCAGAGAGTGCTTTGTGTGATACCATTAATGTGAACCTAATAATGTTGTACTAATTGTGTTTACATTTTACAGTGTTTCCCGGAGAATGTATTAAAATTTAGGTACCAGACGGACCGTTGGGATTCACCAGGGGGAGAATATAGCCTACTGTAAAATGGTCTGCAGTTTTCCTCTCCTGCTGGCAGTAAGCCTGGTAAGTTACAGGGATGCCAGCAGTAATCATGGAGGTTTGCCCTCACACCCTGGTGAGGTGCCCTATGTATAGATGGGAGTGGCTACATGCTCTGAGTCCACCGTTAGTGACATCAGAGATGTGCCTGCCTCCTGAGATATATAAGGCACAGCACTGCTCAAAGTTAGTGTTGTTGGAGCAAGGAGCAGGTCTGCGTTGAGACCTGGGGGAAAGAGGCCCACTAGTGCTGTAACTAGGGGCCCCATTCTGTATTAATCAGCATCAAGCTGTCAACGCCATACTGTGTCCAGGGACCTGGCACAGGGGTGATCTCCCTGAGGGGAGAGGGGATCCCACTCTATTGGGAGGGCGCACCTTCGAAAGGATCACACGGCGAGATGTGCGGCTGAGTAAATCACTGCAAGGGGCAGTTGGCCCGCACCAAGCAACAATAAAGAATGACCTTGAATAAAGACACTTCACTGTGTGAGTCTGGAATTACTCAGTAGGGGAAGGAACCACCAAGAAGGAGTTCCTCATCAGAACCATCTCCTTGGGGACGCAGAGATCCTGATGAGGTGGAGGCGCTGCACTGGATATAGGTAGGACTCATACACACTACCTCAGCTGCCTGTCTGGGTTGGCAATCCCCACACAACATCATGCGGGAAACTCAGGAGTCCTGTTGCCAATAGGTGCACCACCAGACACAACCATGTAATGGGGACTGGTTAGACCACAGGGGCCAATGTGAGATTGGGTTTGTCAAGCCAGGCCAGAAAATCCGTTACAGTTATGTTAAAGCTAGAGATACACCTAGGGATCAATTGATCAATACTGATCTTTCCATATTTTCTCATGTTAAAAACACAAACAAAAACTACGACACAGAGACTGATAAATCACAACCACCATTCTTTATAAACCAATTCAGTACCCAATCATTGAACATCAAATCAATTATAAAAAAGCATTGGGGGATCCTAAACACAGACGTACTTTTGAAAGATATAGCTGCAAGAGATCCGAACTTTGTTTTAAAAAAGCCAATTCATTGGGTAACATAATATCACCCAGTATGTTGCCTTCCAAAGATAATGCAAATTGTAAGATACTTTTTCCTAACCTTGTCGGATGCTTCCCATGTGGAAAATGTAAAGTTTGCCAACATGTCCAAAAATCCAAAATTCTCTCCAACAGTAATAATACAAAATAATTTAAAATACTCTCCTTCCTAAATTGTAACTCTGATCATATTATTTATATGATCACTTGCGGGTGCAATAAAAGATATGTGGGGCTCACCACTAGAGCATTCAAAAGAAGGATGCTTGAGCACATGAGACACATTAAAAATATGGATATTACTCATCCGGTTTCAAGTCATTTCAAAGATTGTCAAAATGGCAGTCTTGAACATTTCAAATGCATTGCTCTGGAAAAAATTAAATTACATATTCGAGGTGGAGATAGAACTAAAATTCTCTACCAAAGAGAAGCATTTTGGATTTTTGCCATAGACACCATTATACCAAAAGGTCTCAACACTGAATGGGACCTTAAAGTATTTCTTTAATATGTTATTATATCACTACATTCTCCAAGTATCCAGCCCCCCCTTCCCCCTCCCCATCCCTTCCATTCCCCCTTCCCCCCCTTCCCTTCCCCCCTCCCACTTCCCCCATCCCCCCCTCCTTTTCCATCCCCCCCTCTCCTTCCCCTCCCTTTCCCTCTTGTCCATTCATATATTGATTTTTTGGCTATACTTTATCTAACTACAGTATATGCTGATTCCAAATAATGTTTATGATGATTTATATATATTTTCTTTATTATATGTATGTATTCATTAATTTTATATTTACTCTCATTGTATTACATCTAGATTAACTTTTTGATCTCCATGGTTGCATTTATAATAGGTTCTTAGTATAGACCTAAGATTAGATTCATATTTGTATTGTTTAATTATAAATATACTATTTGAATTTTTCCTGGTGTGTCCCTGTGTCTGGATGGTTGCGACATCGATCTTCTCTTCCTACTCTCATGAGCAGGGCCCTCATTACATTTTTGTATCTGTTTGGGCATGTTTGTTCATGTTTGTATGTAATTGTTTATGTAATTATCACATCTCTGTACCCCCACTGTACTGCACTGCGGAATATATTGCACATAAATGATAATAATAATGATATAAATAATAATATAAAGAGAAGCTTTCTCCTCTGCACAAATGCTCTGCAGTTGCACCGAATCGTCCTCAAAGGGAAGTCTTTAGAAAAGAAAATGAAAGAAGAGAGCTCCAAGGATTAATAAAAGTGGTAAATCATTTAATAAAAGTAAGCTTCAGCACATAAATATGATAAAAATAATAATTGGCACAATAGAATGACTTGCAGCAAATTACATGTAGCCAGTGCTGGTTTCTGGCTACCATTCTGACCTTCTCCTGGCAGTAAGCCCTGGTAAGAGCATGCCTGCCAGGACTAATCCTGGGTTCTCTCCACACCCAGCAGCTTCAGTGAATCACAGGGGAGGCGGCGCAACTAGGCCTATGTGTCCCATCAGGGACTCAGACCTGGTTCCTGCTTTTCCTGTACTAAAGGTGCTGCACTACCAAAATTCAGCAGTGTTGCATCTACCCTTGAGAGAGGCTGGTCTACCCCAACAACTATGTAGGGCTCTGTCAGATTGTACTTTCTCCCCAAGGGAGTGGAGTGGGAGACAATTCCTCTTACTTCACCAGGGAGTAAGGGAAGAGCTAGGACTGCTTCAGGTGCTCTTGGCTTGGAGTGAAGGTCCAGGGTACATCCTGAGGGTGAAGGCCCTAAGAACTGCCTGCTGCTGTGAATGCTGTAAGATCTGCAGTGTGCAATAAAGTGTGTTCCTGTTTTACTATACCTTCCTGCCTGAGACTGCAATCTATCAGGGGAAGGGTAAAGAAGTTCTCCTGTAGGGATTGTCCCCCACATCCCTGGGGCCTGCAAGAGATGGAGATGCTGTCACCGTGAGTACCAATCAGTTATTACCCCAGAAGCCTGTTCTGAAAACCCCTACACCAATGCGGGAGACTCGGATCTACTGTGAGCCAGCAGGTATGCACCACAACACCCCATGTAGCATAGAAATCTCCCAGAATGGGGGGGAGGGGGGGAAATGTGTTACATACATATCCTCCGTGGATAGATTTCAGCAAGTGGCATAGGATTCAAAGCCTACCAGAGAATCCGCAGTCTCTCAACACAGCCATCCAACAACCCAATCTTCTTGTGGAAACATAATAACATGATTGCCAAGCATATCAACGTAATGACAAAGTAACCTCAGCACGTTTCGTACATAAAATGTACTTCATCAGGTCCATTACATCAATCCTAACACAAGCCTTATATACAAATACCTACACATTGGTTTGTTATATACAAATACCTACACAGCGCCCTGAGGAAGGTCCCGTTGGGAGGACCGAAACGTTGGTGGCCTTGTGTTACTGAATACACTTTTTTGATACCATACCTGCAGTGTGCTGTCTCTTTTTGGCTATCAGGATCCCCTGGTCTCCATATGTCTACATACTCTCTATGGGACAAGCATCTGCCTCCTGCAACAAAACCGTGAGTGCTAATCTCCATACCTGACTATATATATATATATATATATAATATATATATATATATATATATATATATAGACCTATTTACATGTTATAAATATAAAAATACATTTTAATAAAGTGCTTAGTGCATTTAAAATGAGTAAAGTAAATAAATAAAAACAATATATGAAAACTATACAAAAAAGAAACCTTGAGGGAGCACTCGAGTGTATCAGAAAAATAAAAAAAAATATTACAAGGTAAAAACAGGGGAGAAAAAGATAAAAGGGGGGAGGGAACGAAACCACAAACTAACAAGGGACACACACAGCAAGTGGAGGCACGGGATAACAGAACAAAAATGGAAAAAGTAACATAAGGATCTGGAACTGTAGCAAAGGGCAAACAAAATTAATAGCACACAAGCCAGCTCATGGTGAGAAAGAGCTGACAATGGTGGGGGAAGCAAGCTGGTAAGTGGGCCAAACAAACACTGGATGCACACACATGCCAGAACAACACAGTGGTATAGGAAAGGCAGGAATTTGCTACAGACAGAGCTGTGCATGAATGGGTAAAAGAATAATAAATTGCAACATCCAAAAGCATATTGTAACTACTGAGTCAAAGCATCCAGAAACAAAAATATTGTAACAAAGTCCAATGAGTTAGTGTAGTCCCGAATACATCACCGCGCTACCACTCCTACGCATTTCGGCGTGAGCCTTCTACTGGGAGTGTTAACAGTTAAAGTGCAAATGCAGGCTCAGATGCTTCAGGCGTCCATCTCCCTGATCCATAAACCTGGTAAGGACCCGGCAGACTGTAAGAGCTACCGGCCCATCTCGTTGATTAACACGGATGTTAAAATTTTCTCCATATTACTAGCCAACAGAGTGGGTATTGTCCTTACCAGGTTAGTTCATCCAGATCAGGTGGGGTTCATCGGAGGAAGGCAAGCGGCAGACAATACCAGACGGATAATAGATTTGGTGGATCTGGCAAAAAAACAGAATATCCCGTCGATGGTACTGAGTCTGTACGCAGAGAAAGCCTTTGATAGGATCGATTGGCCTTACTTGTGGAAGACACTTGGGGCATTTGGCTTTGAGGGACGTCTCTTGGAGGCCATCATGGCCTTATACGAGGGGCCAACGGCAAGGGTGCGGCATCAGGGGTTCCCATCAGAACAATTTCAAATTCGGAGTGGCACACGTCAGGGATGCCCGCTGTCCCCCTTGCTGTTCGCCCTGTGCGTAGAACCCTTGGCGGCACATATAAGAAACAACCCGGATATTACGGGAATAGCTGTAAAGGGGCAGTCACACAAAGTGGCGCTCTACGCGGATGATGTGATCCTGACATTATCAAATCCCCTTACCTCCCTGCCCAATGTCTTCTCAATTCTGGGGACCTTTAAACAAATTTCAGGGTTCAAAATTAATCAGGCCAAATCCGAAGCCCTCAATATAAATTTACCTAAACCAGTAGAAAAACTAATCGGACTCAATTTTAATTTTAAATGGCAACTCTCTATGATCAAATACCTAGGGGTATATATCACGAAGGAGTATAAGGCTCTATATAAAGCAAATTATCCCAGGTTGTTTCAGACTCTTCGAGAGGATCTCCGGAAATGGGCGGAGTGTAGCATCTCGTGGATAGGCCGAATTCATAGTGTGAAAATAAATCTCCTGCCACAGGTGCTGTACCTTTTCCAGGCCCTCCCTATCCCCCTGATAAGAGACGATATCCTCTCGCTTCAGTCCTTAATAACAAAGTTTATCTGGAATAAAAAAGGCACACGAATCAATAAAGCAATCTTGAGGAGGCCGACCTCGAGAGGAGGGTTGGGGGTGCCATGCTTGTTCGCCTACTACGAGGCAGCCCAGCTGAGCCAGATTGTGCAGTGGCACACAGACCCGAATCTTCGGAGGTGGGTAGCATTAGAAAAAGAATGCTGCGCACCGGTAGATATTCAGAACCTAATCTGGCTGCCCAAAAAAAGTTGAGCCGCTATGCGGACTCCGCTGCAGACCATGGTCAGCTCCTTGAAGACTTGGGACGCTGTTAAGTTTAAGTGTCATCTCACATCCCCGAAGTCTCTGATGACTCCCATATGGGGGAATCCAAACTTTGCTCCCGGTATGGATAGCTCTATTTTCTCAAAGTGGATTCAAGCAGGGTATCTCCGTCTAAACGATCTGGAGGGCAGGCAATATATAAAAACATTTGATCATATTAAAGAGGAGAAAAATTTACCGAACACCGAATTCTTTAGATACCTCCAGATCAGGGCCTTCTATAACGAAGCCCCAATTCGGCCCCGGAGAACAAATTTTGAGCAGCTCTGTTCAAGAGATACGGACACAAGGGGACTAACCTCTAGAATGTACAGGGAAGTAGTGTGCCCGGAGACGGACGACCAACCCAAACTTAATTACATGAGACAGTGGGAAGCAGACCTGGGAGAGACGTTAGAAGACGAAGACTGGGATAGGATCCTGCAGGTGGCCGCTAAAAGCTCTATCTGTACCACATTAAAGGAGAACGCATATAAAGTCCTGATGAGGTGGTATTATACGCCTACTAAATTATCTAAATTTGTCAAAGGCTACTCTCCGCTCTGCCCCAAACAGTGCGGAGACAGAGCGGACTTATTCCATATGCTGTGGTCTTGTACGAAGGTGACCCCGATTTGGGTGGAAATTAAAGATTGGCTGCAACGACTGTTAGAAGTGGAGATCCCCCTGGACCCATGGCTGTTTTTGTTGGGCAGACGAGTCGAGGGGCTATCAAACGCCACACATAAATTGATTGCACATCTGGCAACCGCCACCAGATGCGAAATCACGGCATTATGGAAGCAACCGGATATTCCAATTATTCCCAAGATCAGAAACAGAATTTGGTTTGTTTGCCGGATGGAACAGTTGACGAGTCTGGTTAACGACACCGGTTCAAATTTTCTAAAAGTCTGGGAGCCCTGGCTGGCACAGACAGACATCCCGGGAATAGATATTACCACAATCCTGCAATGATAAGCAGTAAATGCGTTCTCCGGTAAAGAAACGGATCCATGACAATATAGGGACAGGGAGCCTGGAGAGTGAGCGGGATCCCTGCTACAATAGGGCCCCCAAGAAAGAGGTAGTCAGAGTCTGAGCAGCAGGAAAGAAGTGGCCCTTGTTCTCTGAGAGAGAGGTCTATACGTATGTAAGCGCACAGCGCCCTAGTGGACGATTACAGCCGCTTGAGTGGCAAGAAACCAGAAAACCGGCATCCCTCCCCCTATCTCAAATTCGGAGCCCTCCTCCCGCCCCCCTGCCCCCCCCTCTTCCCTCCCTTCCCTCCTTTCTAGCTCGCCTGTGTGTAATGTTCCCCTGTTCGTCTCGTGAGTCTAGTACGTCAAGTTTTTGGTTGATTGTATAAAAACACAAAATGTGGTGATGTCATTGAAGCCAATGGATGGTGTTACCATGTATGTTTTATTTCACCCAATAAAATCAAAGTTATAAAAAAAAAAGAGCAAATGCAGACTATAAATTGCCTGGAGAGTTAGAATATTTTGGTTTATTTTTGCGTCCAGCAGGGCCCTCTCCAAGTCACCACCACGGATGCCGAGGGAGACCCTGTCAAATGCAAATGCAGATAGGACAGCAGAGTCGGACCCATGGCACATCAAAAAATGTCTGGCTACTAACGTAATCTTTTTAAACGAATCCCCTCTTAACACAAGTCTTGCTATAGCCTCTCCTGAGAAATCTTTCCTTAAGTTCTTGTGCTCTAATATGGAAAGTGTCTTGTGAAGAGCAGTTACGCTGTGTGCTGGGTGATAATGGTGAAAGGCGGGGTTGCAGACCTATCTAAGACATGCAAATGAGCATACAGTAATATTTCCATTTGCTATATGCTTTGCAGTGGAGGGTTTTTGTCACTTTTTTTTACCCACCATATCTTAACTAAGTAAGGTAAAACTGATCCCTGCTTCTTTTTTGCATAGCCAGCATAACCAACCCCACACTGAGGAGACCCATTAAGGTCGAAACAGTCTGTCTGTGGGTGGGTTTACTGGCTATGCATCTTAACCCTGACTGTGCTCAAAGCTGTGACCATGCAGCAAGCTTAAGCCTATAGGGGAACCATGTTGAATTGTTTTGAAGCAAAAGGTGGCACTGTGTGCTCATTACATGTAATTTCCCAGAATCCCTTGCTGCAGTGAAAGTGCTGTGTGCTGGGTGATAATGGTGAAAGGCGGGGTTGCAGACCTGTCTAAGACATGCAAATGAGCATACAGTAATATTTCCATTTGCTATATGCTTTGCTGTGGAGGGTTTTTGTCACTTTTTTTACCCACCATAGCTTAACTAAGTATGGTAAAACCGATCCCTGCTTCTTTTTTGCTATTACTATATGCTCATTTGTGGGTCTTCAGGTGGTACCCGTGGGCATACAGGGGTCCTACGGTTTTACCCATGGGCATCCGAGGGTCCTCAGGTGGTCTCCATGGGTCCCCGCAGCCCTGCGGTATCAATCCTGTATGTAAAAAAATAAAACGTGTCCTACATTTAAATAAATACACCCCTCTCCCCCCCACCAAACACATACAGTACAGTAATGTGAAAAATAACTATTATCCAGATATGGATAATAGATTATTTGCCCTTTATTATATTCAACAATAGCAAGCATAAAAAAAAATTAATACAGTCCTCCAGCCGCTCACTGTTAAATGTTGAGTTTATTTCTACATGTCTGTCACATCACACAGTCCCTGTGGTGTAGAGGTACAAACCTTAACTAGCATATGAAAGTCCTGGGTTCGATTCCTGTATGATATGGTATAACTTATAAATTATAAAAGAATGTAAATAATAAATGATTATTTTATTTTTATTGTATTGTATAATTTATAAATAATAATAATAAAGAATAATAATAATTATAATAAAATATATTAATAATAATAATTCATCATTAATATAATTATTAATAATTATTAATTAATGAACTATTGTTAATAATTATTAATAATAATACTTATTATTAATTATTACTTAATAATTATTATTATTATATAGTATTATTATTTATTTATTATTCTTTATTCTTTATTATTTATTATTTATAAATTATACAATATAATAAAAATAAAATAATATTTTATAAATTATTATTTAATTTTTTTATAATTTTTAAATTATACCATATCATACAGGAATCGAACCCAGGAACTTTCCTATCCACATGGTGTGTGTATGTGTCCAGTAGTCAATAATGCATTGATTTGAATGTTTTTTTTAAAATGACGCCACACACGACAGCTGCAGAGAGGAGAGCGAGGAGAGCATGTTCTAATAATAATAATAATTATTATTATAAATTATAATAATATAATAGTATAATAATACTAATTATAATATATATTTAAGATTAAATATAATTAATAATAATAATAATAATTAGTATGGTTAATAATTAGTAATAATTCTTAATTAATTAATAATTATTAATTGTTACTTAATAATTATTATTTATATTATTATTATTATTATTAATTTATAAATTATACAATATAATAAAAATAAATAATAATTTATAATTTTTTTTTTATTTTTTATAATTTATCAATTATACCATATCATACAGGAATCGAACCCAGAACCTTTCATATCCACATGGTGTGCGTGTGTATGTGTCCGGTAGTCAATAAAGCATTGAATTGGATATTTAAAAAATTTTTTTTAATGACGCCGCACACGACAGCTGCAGAGAGGAGAGCGAGGAGAGCACGTGGACACAGCCCTATGAAGTGAAGAGAGAGATCTAGATGTAGGTAAGTCCTCACCTGGCAAAATGGAGATTTTCAAATCAGGAGCTATGCTCCGACCGCGTTATAAGCGGATTCGCTCCTAATTCGATCCCTGCATGTGTAGTATACAAAATGTATTAATGTTCAATTCCCACATGGTGTGTGTATGTGTCCGGTAGTCAATAAAGCATTGAATTGAATGTTTTGTTTTTTTTAAATTACGCCATGCATGAGAGCTGACAGCTGCAGAGAGAAGAGCACTTGGAGTCAGCCCTATGAAGTGAGGAGAGAGATCTAGATGCCAGTGAAATGTTAACGCGATCCCGGTTATAATGTGGTCACTGGGTTGTGGACCCCAAGGACTGCGTTATAATGGGGTTCAGCTGTATATATACCCGTTCCACGGGTCATTTACATGTCACAGACTGCTTACACATGCGGTTTTCGCTGACTTTGCTGGTTCCTACACGGGTGAGTTGCATGAATTGTATGATTGGCAAGGGTATATATGGTGGGTCACTGGCACTCATTCACTGCACATCCCTGATGAAGGTCACGTTGAGCTGACCGAAATGTTGGATGCAGTGCCATGTATTGCTGAGATGAATACAGTTTTTTTCATTTATCTGGCTGTGTGCTGTCTTTGTTCTCCGGATTCACATCTGGTAACATTTTTGTCATATATATATATATATATATATATATATATATATATATATATATAACAAGAAACAAACAGAACCCTTAAATCAGCACTATTGTATGTCCAAAAAATTACAAAATGTATTCAAACAATGTCACAAATATTAACAACATAAAATAAAATTCCTGAGGTCAAAGATACCCAATACTTGCCCTGACTGTCAGCTACACAAAAATCTATATTAACCTAATAGGTGGAAAAAGGTTTAAAATAATCACCTTTCACCTAGCCCCATGTCCACCGGCCGGTGTTATAAAAACTTAAGTAAGACAAGACATCCTTTGATAATACATCATAGAGAAGCCCAGTAATAGGAAAACCATACCCTATAAACAGTGTACTCAAATAAAGGAAAAGGGGAGTTAGGATTAACACAGATGGTGCCCCGATGTAATATAATCTTAAAAGGGCTCAAAGAGATAGGTGTCAAAAAAAGTTAATCAATAATGACACAGTCCATCCAGCATTAATATGCATTCAGTCCTGATCCCAATAGAAACAAGTCCAGAGGTTTAGAGCAGATTATCACTCAATATTAGGGTGACCAGATTTTGAAAATGAAAAACCGGGACATTTTTTATTTTTTACATAACAGTTTATTTATTGTAGTACATTTATACTTTACTACCATTAGTCCTTGTTACATAGTTGTGTGTGTGTGTGTTGACCTCACTAATCGAACAAAAAAAAACCCAGATGTGAATGATTCTGAACCCATTAACCAGTGTCAGGATGCCGCCTTTTCACAATTTCTAAAGCCGCAATCCCGCCCGGGATCTTACCTGATCCGCCGTCCCTCAAGGTACTATACTGGAGGGGAGGTGTTCCCTACCTGTATTCCGATGTCTCCCGTGTGAAGCTTGAGTCAGATCTGGAAGAAAGAAGTGTAGGTTACGTCGGTGTAGGTATACAGCAGTTAAGATAAGACAGGGAGGGTGAGAGAGACAGAGAGAGACAGGGTGAGAAAGACAGAAAGAGAGAGGGTGAGAGAGGCAGGCAGAGAGAGAGACAGAGAGAGACAGAGAGAGACAGAGAGAGACAGAGAGAGACAGAGAGAGACAGAGAGAGACAGAGAGAGACAGAGAGAGACAGAGAGAGAGACAGAGAGAGGGTGAGAGAGACAGAGAGAGGGTGAGAGAGACAGAGAGAGGGTGAGAGAGACAGAGAGAGGGTGAGAGAGACAGAGAGAGGGTGAGAGAGACAGAGAGAGGGTGAGAGAGACAGAGAGAGGGTGAGAGAGACAGAGAGAGGGTGAGAGAGACAGAGAGGGTGAGAGAGACAGAGAGGGTGATAGAGACAGAGAGGGTGAGAGAGACAGAGAGGGTGAGAGAGACAAAGAGGGTGAGAGAGACAGAGAGGGTGAGAGAGACAGAGAGGGTGAGAGAGACAGAGAGGGTGAGAGAGACAGAGAGGGTGAGAGGGTGAGAGAGTGAGAGACAGAAAGAGAGAGACAGAGAGAGAGGGTGAGAGAGAGAGGGTGAGAGAGACAGAGAGAGACAGAGAGAGAGGGTGAGAGAGACAGAGAGAGAGAGGGTGAGAGAGACAGAGAGTGAGAGAGACAGAGGGTGAGAGAGACAGAGGGTGAGAGAGACAGAGGGTGAGAGAGACAGAGGGTGAGAGAGACAGAGAGGGTGAGAGAGACAGAGGGTTAGAGAGACAGAGAGGGTGAGAGAGACAGAGGGTGAGAGAGACAGAGAGAGAGAGGGTGAGAGAGAGAGAGAG